>NW_006760393.1:2356039-2621704 GCF_000271605.1 Fomitiporia mediterranea MF3/22 | reverse complement strand
TTCATTACTAGTACAGAGGAATAACAAAAAATTCAAAAGAAAATTTCTAATTTTGTTTTGAAATTATGTTTTTGTCAGCAACAGTGTAGAAGGAACCCAAAGGCTCAGTAAGGGGACCCAGGCTACAACTATCCTACACAACAGAAATACAGAACACAAGCACCAGAATGTAGTCAGAACTTGTAGAACAGGCAGAGAGAGAGAGTGAGACAAGAGTAGAGTATATAGAGTGAGCCTAAGAGTACAGGACTACTTAGAGTAGACAAGATCAAGACTACTAAACTAGTCTGATCTTGTACACCTATATATACTAAACTACACAAGAGTACTCAGGGAGTATGAGCTACTTAAGAATGATAAGCTATGAAGAATGAAAGAAAGGAATGTCAAAGATAAAGGTACAAAGAATGAAGGGATAGACAAAGAGTAAGAGACTATAGAATGAACAAAGAATAAAGGGGTGGTCAAAGGAATGGAATGATGAAGTAAGGAAGGGTAGTAGTAAGAGTTAGTATGTATATAGTCTATAAACAGTACTCCTGAGGGACAGAAGTCCTGAGTTCTAGTACAGAAGAGTGTAGAACCCTCAGAACTGAAGGTACAAGAGTAGAGAACTGTAACATCACCCTCCCTCTAAAACCAATTGTTCTAATTGGTGAACATTGAGCTTAGTCAGCAGCTCAGGTATAGGTCAGAATGGTAGGGTTTGGAAATCTGTAAGGCAGAGTTGATACAGAGCACCTGGATGAAGTCAATAGAAGTCTCAGATTGTTTTAACAGTATGAGTAAGATTCTCAGCAGGTTCCTAAGTGTGTTCTTCAACTAGGTATCCTTTCTAGTAGATAAGGAACTTGAGCTTTCTACACACCAGCTTAGTATCTACTACATACTCTACTTTGTATTCTAGTTCAGAACTGATGAGTTCTAGTAAAGGTAGTGAGGGTCTTTATTATAAAGGAAAACTTGGATTGTAGTACTAAGACAGTAGAACCTTGTTGAACACTAGGTGTATGTACTTCCATATTGCTAGAAGTTGGAGTTTGTAAGCAGAGGTGCTAACCTTCTTTTTAATAACAAAGGGTCTAAAGCACTTGTTGTCTAACTTCTTTATTAAACAATCTGTAGTCAGGTTAATAGCTTCTAGTATAACTTTGTTACTAGGCTAGTAATCCTTAGCTGTAGACCTCTTCTAATCATAGTTCTGCTTTATAACCTATACTACCTTTTCTAAAAGAGCTTGTGTGTCCTCCCTGGTTCTATGTATCTATTCTATAAAGTCTGTTACAGATTCAGAACTACTGTTCTGGTTCAGAACTGTTCCCTAGTACAAATGTCTTTTATGATTGAGGAAGAACAGGGACTGTCCTGTTATAGAGTGTTGCTAGTTATTGTGTACAAATTCTGCTAGAGCTAGCTATTCAGACTAATCTGATTACTAATGATTAATGAACATTTAGAGGTAGAGCTTGATCTCCTAATTGACTCACTCAGTTTAACTGTCAGTCTGTAAGTAATAAGTAGTAGAAGGGTTCCCTTAAATTCTGAGAAGTACATACAAGTCCTACATGAATTTTGACTCAAATTGTGGTTTACAATCATGAATGAGCTTCTAAGAGAGTCTGTACAACTAGAAGATGTGATCCTAATAAATGTACACTATACCTTTAGAAGTAAGTTTCATTCAGGTTGGAACTGTATAGACTTACTTAGAGAATCAGTTAACAATTACACAGATAGTATTGTAACCCTAAGACTTGAGTAGCTCACTAATCAGGTCTACTAAGACTTCTTCCTAAGAGTAATCTAGAATTTGATACAGATGTAGAGGAGTCTAAACCCTTGTTCAGTAGGCCTTAGTCTGTTAGTATGTATTACAACCAGTTACATACTTTAGGATTTCTCTCTACATTCTAGACTACTAGTAGTTCTAAGTAATGAGTTCCTACATTTTGTGTCAGCCTAAATGTTCTACAGTCAGATTGTTGTAATAAGCTTAGACAATGTCCTCCTACAGCTTCTAATCCTTTAAAACATACAGTTGGCCTTTCTAGTAAACCTGTCTATCCTTATCCTCCTCCTAATCCCTAGCCTACTTCTCTAACTACTTTACTACAACCTAGTCCTGTGTGTGTCTCAGAGCTTACTGTATGTAGGTGACAAAGTCAACATCCTTGGATTTGAGTTGAATCTCTCAGATTGTCTTAGACACAAAACAGGAATTGTCTAGGAGAACAAGATTTTTGTTATCATTCTCCCCCCTTTTATAACCTACTCATTTTAAGAGTAAATCAGCTTTTGTTATTTGTGTTCTAGGTTTGTGAGTCAGTACAAAGTTGTAGTCCTACAGTTCTAACATTCAGTAGGCTTAGTAGTAGTTAAGCTTCTAAGGTGTCTAGAAGTACTAGAGATTAAGGTGATTACTCTAAATCTTAAACTTCTGTACAGTACTAAGAAGATATTAACACTACTCCTTTAAGGAACAGACAATTACAAAGAGTTCCTTGTTATAAATAGAGTAGTTCTGTTCTGTTACAGAGAGGGATTCTAATTAGAACACTATCAGACACTACTTTCTATTAATGAACTAAGACAGTACTACTCTATTTGTAAAGTTAGAAGAGTTGGCTTTGACTTAGAACTTGTCTACAACTGTTAGAACTACTAATACAGGCTTACTAGTAATGGCCTACTTAAGGGACTCAAATACAGACTACTACTGATCATCCTATTACTAAAGAGTATCTTTGCTAGTAAGATTGTAAAGGGGCCAGACAATGGTACTAAAGTCTTAAATAAAGTGTTAGTAGTAGTTTACAAACCTAAGGAATACTTAGACCTGTTTCAGGTTCTGAGGTTGTAGCCAGTTCTGAACTGTAGTTACCTTTGCTGGATCTATACAGACCTCTTCTCTACTAATCACAAAGCTTAGATAATCTACTGACTCCTGTACAAAAGAGTACTTTACTTCTTAGAGAAACAGTTTATTATCTTAGAGCTGTTGTAGAACTGTTTGAATCAGTCAGTAATAGTGCTCAACTGTCTAAGTAAAGATTAGAATGTTGTCTAGATACACACTAACATACTCTAAGTTAATCAGATCTGTAAGAATGTGATTTATGAATGACTAGAATGTTGTGAGCAAGTTAGTTAGTCTGAAGAATATTATAGTCAGTTTGTACAATCCACAATTAGTTTAGAACACAGTCTTCCACTCATCTCTGTCATCAGACTGGTCCTGTAGTCTTGATCTTGTCTACTCTAGATAGTCCTGTACTCTTAGGCTTACTCTATATACTCTACCCTTGTCCTACTCTCTCTCTCCACCTGTTCTACCTGTTCTGACTATGTTCCAGTGCTTACATTCTGTATTTCTGTTGTGTAGGATAGTTGTAGCCTGGGTCCCCTTACTGAGCCTTCAGGTCCCCTCTACACTGTTACTGACACCTACTCCCTCTAATTCAGGAGCTCATTAATAAGACACATACATCTAGAGTTTTTACTAAGTTAGACATTTGATAGGGATACAATAATATTTAGATCTAACTTGTACACCTATATATACTAAACTACACAAGAGTACTCAGGGAGTATAAGTCACTAAGAATGATAAGCCACAAAGAATGAAAGAAAGGAATGTCAAAGATAAAGGTACAAAGAATGAAGGGATAGACAAAGGGTAAGAGACTATAGAATGAACAGAGAATGAAGGAGTGGTCAAAGGAATGGAATAATGAAGTAAGGAAGGGTAGTAGTAAGAGTCAACACACATATAGTCTATAGACAGTGCCTCTAAGGGACAGAAGTCCTGAGTTCTAGTACAGAAGGGTGTAGAACCCTCAGAACTGAAGGTAAGAGAGTAGAGAATTGTAACATTACCCCCCCTCTAAAACCAATTGTCCTGATTGGTAAACATTGGGCTTAGTTAGTAGCTTAGGCATAGGTTGGAACAGTAGGGTTTAGAAATCTGTGAGGTAGAGTTGACACAGAGCACCCAGATGAAGTTGATAGAAGTCTTAGATTGCCTTAACAGTATGGGTGAGATTCTCAGCAGGTTCCTAAGTGTGTTCTTTAACTGAGTATCCCTTCTAGTGAATAAGGAACTTGAGTTTTCTACACACTAGCTTAGTATCCACTACATACTCTACTTTGTATTCTGGTTCAGAACTGATGAGTTCTAGTAGAGACAGTAGGGGTCTTTGTTACAAAGGAAAACCTGGATCATAGTATTGAGACAGTAGAACCTTGTTAAACACTAGGTGTATGTACTTCCATATTGCTAGAAGTTAGAGTTTGTAGGCAGAGGCACTAACCTTCTTTTCAATAATGAAGGGTTTGAAGCACTTGTTGTCCAACTTCTTCATTAGGTGATCCATAGTCAGGTTAGTAGCTTCCAGCATAACTTTGTCACTAGGCTAGTAATCCTTGACTGTGAACCTCTTCCAATCATAGTTCTGCTTCATAACCTGTACTACCTTTTCTAAAAGAGCTTGTGTGTCCTCCCTGGTTCTGTGTATCTGTTCTACAAAGTCTGTTACAGATTCAGAACTACTGTTCCAGTTCAGAACTGTCCCCTAGTACAGATGTCTCTCATGATTGAGGAAGAACAGGGACTGTCCTGTTATAGAGTGTTGCTAGTTATTGTGTATGAATTCTGTCAGAGCTAGCCATTCAGACCAATCCAATTACTAATGATTAATGAACATCTGAAGGTAGAGCTCAATCTCCTGATTGACTCACTCAGTTTGACTGTCAGTCTGTAAGTAATAGGTAGTAGAAGGGTTCCCTTGAATTCTAAGAAGCACATACAAGTCCTACATGAATTTCGACTCAAATTACAGTCTGTAATCATGAATGAGCTTCTAAGGGAGTCTGTACAACCAGAAGATGTGATCCTAATAAATGCATACTATACCTTTAGAAGTGAGTTCTGTTTGGGTCAGAACTGTATAGACTTGCTTAGAGAATCAGTCAACAATCATACAGATAGTATTGTAACCCTAAGACTTAGGTAGCTTACTGATCAGGTCCACCAAGACTTCTTCCCAAGAGTGATCCAGAATCTAATACAAATGTAGGGGAGCCCAAACTCTTGTCTGGTAGGCCTTAGTCTGTTGGCACATATTGTAACCAGTCACATACTTTAGGATTTCCCTCTGTATTCTGGGCTACTAGTAGTTCTGAGTAATGAGTTCCTACATTTTGTGTCAGCCTGAATGTCCTACAGTCAGATTGTTGTAATGAGCTCAAACAATGTCCTCCCACAGTTTCCAATCCTTCAGAATGTACAGTTGGCCTTTCTAGTAAACCTGTCCATCCTCATCCTCCTCCCAATCTTTAGCCTACTTCTCTAGTTGCTTCACTACAACCTAGTCCTGTGTGTGTCTTAGAGCTTACTGTATACAGGTGACAAAGTCAACATTCTTGGATTTGAGTTGGATCTCTCAGATTGTCTCAGACACAAAATAGGAATTGTCTAGGAGAATAAGATTTTTGTTATCATTCTCCCCCCTTTTATAACCTACTCATCTTGAGAGTAAATCAGCTTTTGTCATTTGTATTCTGGGTTTGTAGGTCAGTACAAAGTCAAAGTTCTATAGTTCTAACATCTAGCAGGCTTAACAGTAGTTAAGCTTCTAGGGAGCCTGGAAGTACTAGAGATTAAGGTGATCACTCCAAATCTTAAACTTCTATACAGTACTAAAGAGATATTGACACTACTCTTCTAGGGAACAGACAATTGTAAGAAGTTCCTTATTATAGATAGGGTAGTTCTGTTCTGTTACAGAGAGGGATTCCAATTGGAACACTATCAGACACTACTTTCTGTCAATGAACTGGGACAGTACTACTCTATTCACAAAGTTAGAAGAATTGGCTTTAACTCAGAACTTGTCTACAACTGTTGGAACTGTTAATACAGGCTTACTAGTGATGGCCTGCTTGAGGGACTCAAATGCAGACTGCTACTGATCATCCTATTACTAAGGAACATCCTTACTAGTGAGATCATGAAGGGGCCAGGCAATAGTACTGAAGCCTCAAATGAAGTGTTAGTAGTAGTTCACAAACCTAAGGAATGCTTAGACCTGTTTCAGGTTCTAAGGTTGTAGCCAGTTCCAAACTGTAGTCACCTTTGCTGGATCTATACAGACCTTACCTCCACCAATTACAAAGCCCAGATAATCTATTGACTCCTGTACAAAAGAGTACTTGCTTCTCAGAGGAACAGTTTATTATCTTAGAGCCATTATAGAACTGCTCAGATCAGTTAGTAATAGTGCTCAACTGTCTGGGTAAAGATCAGAATGTTGTCCAGATACACACTAATGTGCTCTGAGTCAATCAGATCTGTAAGGATGTGATTCATGAATGACTGGAACATTACAAGCAAGTTAGTTAGTCTGAAGAACATTACAGTTGGTTCATACAATCTGTGATTGGTTCAGAACACAGCCTTCCACTCATCTCTGTCTTGGATCTGAATATTATTGTATTCCCATCAAATGTCCAACTTAGTGAAAACCCTAGATGTATGTGTCTTATTAATGAGCTCCTGAATCAGGGGGAGTAGGTACTTGTTTTTGACAGTACCCTTATTGAGACAACAATAATCCTAGACTAGGTAGAGCTTCCCATCTTTCTTTTTGACAAAGAAGAAAGGGGAGGCCATAGGGGACTTTGAGGGTTGGATCTAGCTGTTCCAAAGATTTTCCTGAAGGAACTTGTTGAGTACCTCCTACTTGTCTCTGTTGAGTAGGTAGACCTTACAATCCTTAGGTTGGAAACCCTTAGTCAATTCAATTGTATAGTCCTAGAGACAGTGTTTAGGAAGCTGGTTGAATTCCTCTTCACTAAAGACTTTAGGGAACTCTTGGACAAAATCCAGCAGGCTAGGTCTGTGTGCATTCTAGAGTAGAGTTGTTCTAAGAGGGTTCTAGACTGGTTCTGTCTCAGACATCCTTTAGATCAACTCTATTCTGTGTTGACTAGAATATGTATCCACATATTTATCCCAGTCAAAGAAGAACAACCAGTCACCTTCATCAGAACTATTAGTAACATTAGAAGCATTTACATCTACTCAGAACAGTAGTGTAAGGTAGCTGTAAGACTTGGGACACTGATCAAACACAAGTGTCTACTCTAACTAGTCAATAGTAGGGTTGTAAGCCTTGAGCCATTCAAATCCAATGAAGACATCTGTCTTTCTAAGGTTAGTGACTCTAAACTCAATACTTTCCTCATAATCCTGAATGGTCATCTGTAGTTGGACAAACTCAGTAATCTAACCATTCTGGTTCAGGGTTCTGTCTACATTGTATACTAGGATCAGAAGTAGAACACATCAAGTAGGGAGGTAGTGTTCCTGTATGAAGGCCTTATTGATACACAAACCAGTACATCTACTGTCTATCAGAGCTGTTGTTCAGATCTGGCAGGATCCTGAGAAGGGAGCCAAGAGGACAGGGACCTGTAGCTAGTGTCTGAAACATCCTTAGATGAACTGCTACTTGTTCTGAAGGGAATGTACAGCTTGTACAGCCTTGTTGTCTGAGAGGGTAAGTATATGTACTAACATTTCCTCATTAACCTCTCTCTTTCAACAAGGACAGACTCATGTCCTCAGCTGTGAACTTAGCTGAGACTATCCCTACTTGATACTACAGACAAACTACTGAGTAGTGAACAGGGCTAGGTAATGTTCTGAACATTCTAAGATTTTAGAACACAGAAGTAGCAGGTCAGATTGTACAGATTTAGACTCAGATGAAGTACAAAGAGAAGAATCAAAAGAATCAGAAGAAATAGGAGAACTATCTACTTTTGTTTTCAACTTTTTTCTTTCTAATAAATAATTTTGTTGATTTATTTTTTCTACTTTTTCTACTTTTTCTACTTTTCTTACTTTATTTACTTCTAATCCTACAGTGTCCATTAAACCAAAAGTAGCTATTAAAAAATCCAAGTCATAGCTCTTCAGTACTACATTCACTGTTAGGCCTCTACAAAATCCTAGGGTATGTAGTCAGGGTCTAAGAGTTCTGAGGTGACTTCTGGATTTGCAGAAAAGGCTTCTCACCACAAATCCTACTTGTCACTCATTATCACTCTAATGACCTGACAGATATACTGTTGCTTCTGTAGACAGTCCTTAATTTAGTGCCCTGACTTTCTGCAGGTAAAGCATGCTCCTCACTTTCAGGCTTCTCTAATGTCTATCAGAACAGATTGATTACAAATTACAGGCAGATTGATCTGAGGGCTCAGAACTGTTAGAGCCAGACACATGTGTAAGCATTCTACACAGACTTAATACATTCAAGCTACAGCTTGGTCAAAGGAGATAGTGTGTGTCTTCCACTTAGTGTAGGTAACTAGTTCTAGTATCATTCTGAGAATCTTATTGACTAGTTCTGAGTGAAGAGCTTTTTCAAGCATTCTAATGAGGACATTATTGAACTCAAGTATGAATCCTGCCTTCTAGGCCAGGATATTGAACTTCTGAAAGAAGGCATTAGCAGAATGTTTGCCCTGTCACAGAGACACAAGCTTGTTCTGCACATTGTGCTTCTCATTCAGATTGATGAAGGAAGTATAGAGCTGCCCTATGAATTCCAAGTACAACTTATTGTTCTAAAGTCAGATCAGGCTTCTGATCTAATGACCTTTGATCCAGTTCTGAGCCTAGGTGGCCACATTGCCTTCCTTTATGAAGGAGAGGACAAATAGGACACAATCAAGATCTAAGGATAGATCAGTTGAAGCAGCAGTCATGTATAGTTCAACTTGACACTAGAAGTCCTTAAAGTACTACTTATTAAAGTCTGAAGGGTAGGCTACATACACTTTCTTTCTAGAACAGGTTGCAACTTCTAGAACAATCAGAACAGGTTCTGAAGGGGCTGGGGGCACATGGTTGGCAAAGGCCTCTTGGATGGAGGTCTACACATATTAAGCTAGTTCTGCTCATAACTACTGATCTAGCAGGACAGTAGGGGTAGTAGTTAGTGTAGTAGAGTCTATGTCTACACTATAAAGGGATCAGCACTAAACTAAAAGGGGTAATGAATAGAAGAAGGGTGGCAAAAGTTTAAAAGGGTTTAGAAAGTTTAAAATTTAAGAATGCACGTTCACGACGTGGATGGAGGATAAGAGAAGGAGACGCGGACCTAAAAGGTTAGAGACTGTGCTGAACGGAGCACGTTACCTGCACTACGACGCGCCACACACATGGGGCATTTCACAATTCCTTACCTTAAAAAATAACTTACATAATGATAAACATTATTTGAAATTTATTTTCCCATTTTTGACCAGCAAAAATTATAAACAAAATTTAAAACTTTCTTTATACAAAAACTAGAAATTATTGTTAACATTTCTTCATTTGTGAAATCTTAAAATAAATAGAGATAATAATCTAAAACTGTTACAGTTCTCCACTCTTGTACCTTCAGTTCCAAGGGTTCCACACCCTTCTGTACTGGAACTCAGGACTTCTGTCCCTCAGAGGTACTGTCTATGGACTATATGTGTACTGACTCTTACTACTACCCTTCCTTACTTTATCATTCTATTCCTTTGACCACCCCTTCATTCTTTGTTCATTCTATAGTCTCTTACCCTTTGTCTATCCCTTCATTCTTTGTACCTTTATCTTTGACATTCCTTTCTTTCATTCTTTATAGCTTATCATTCTTAAGTGGCTCATACTCCCTGAGTGCTCTTGTGTAGTTTAGTATATATAAGCATACAAGATCAGACTAGTCTAGTAGTCTTAATCTTGTCTACTCTAGGTAGTCCTGTACTCTTAGACTCACTCTATATACTCTACTCTTGTCTTACTCTCTCTCTCTGCCTGTTCTACAAGTTCTGACTATGTTCTAGTGCTTACATTCTGTATTTCTGTTGTGTAGGATAGTTGTAGCCTGAGTCCCCTTACTAAGCCTTTAGGTTCCTTCTACACTGTTACTAACATCAGATTAAGACTACCTATTACTACTCTACAACTCTCCTACATTTCAAGCATTAGTACTTACTATTGTGTTAATCTCTTTTCTTTGTCCTGACCCTTTTACATTTTTAAATTTTAAACTTTCTAAACTCTTTTAAACTTTTGTCACCCTTCTTCTATTCATTACCCCTTTTAGTTTAGTGCTAATTCCTTTGTAGTGTAAACATGAACCCTCCTACACTAACTGCCACCCCTACTGTCCTACTAGATTAGTAGTTACAAGTAGAACTAGCTTAATATGTGTAGACCTTTATTTAAGAGGCTTTTACCAACTATGTACCTCTAACCCCTTTAGAACCTGTTCCAATTGTTCTAGAAGTTACAACCTGTTTTAGAAAGAAAGTACATGTAGCCTACCCTTCAGACTTTAATGAGTAGCACTTTAAGGACTTCTAGTACTAAGTTGAACTATACATAGCTGCTACTTTGACCAATCTATCCTCAGATCTTAATTACATTCTATTTGTCCTCTCCTTTATGAAGGAAGGTAATACAGCCACCTAGGCCTAGAACTAGATTGAAGACTATTAGATTAGAAGTCTGATCTGACTTCAGAATAATGAGTTGTATTTAGAATTTATAGGACAGCTCTGTACTTCCTTTATCAATCTGAATAAGAAGTACAATGTGTAGAACAAGCTTGTGTCTCTGTAACAGGGTAAACATTCTACTAATACCTTCTTTCAGGAGTTTGATATTCTAGCCTAGAAGGTAGGATTCATACTTGAGTTTAATAATGTCCTTATTAGAATGCTTGAAAAAGCTCTTCACCCAGAACTGGTTAATAAGATCCTTAGAATAATACTAGAACTGGTCACTTACACTAAGTAGAAGATACACACCATTTCCTTCAACTAAGCTGTGACTCAGATGTGTCAAGTCTATATAAAATACTTGTACATGTATCCAGCTCTGACAGTTCTGAGCTCTTAGATTGATCCACCTATAATTCATAATCAATCTATTCTGATAGACATTAGAGAAGCCTAAAAGTAAAGAGTATACTTTACTTATAGAAAGTCAGGGCACTAAATTAAGGACTGTCTGTAGAAGTAACAGTACATCTGTTAGGTCATTAGAGTAATAACAAGTGACAAACAGGATTTGTAGTGAGAAGCCTTTTCTACAAATCCAAAAGTCACCTTAGAACTTCTAGACTCTAACTATATACTCTAGAATTTTGTAAAGGCCTAACAGTAAATATAGTACTGAAGAGTTATAACTTGGATTTTTTAATGGCTACTTTTGATTTAATAGACACTATAGGATTAGAAGTAAATAAAGTAGAAAAAGCAGAAAAAGTAGAAAAAATAAATTAACAAAATTATTTATTAGAAAGAAAAAAGTCAAAAACAAAAGTAGATAGTTCTCCTATTTCTCCTAATTCTTTTGATTCTTCTCTTTGTACTTCATCTGAGTCTAAATCTACACAATCCAACCTACTACTTCTACATTCTAAAATCTTAGAACATTCAGAATGCTACCTAGCCCTGTTTACTACTTAGTAGTTTGTTTATAGTATTAAGTAGGGATAGTCTCAGCTGAGTTTACAACTGAGAACATAAGTCCATCCTTGTTGAAAGAGAGAGGTTAATAAGGAAATGTTAGTGTATATACTTACTCTCTTAGATAATAAGACTGTACAAGCTGTACATTCCCTTCAGAACAAGTAGTAGTTTATCTAAGGACATTCTGAGTACTAGCTCTAAGTCCCTGTCCTCTTAGCTCCCTTCTTAGAATCCCTCCAGATCTAAACAATAGTTCTAGTAAACAGTAAATACACTAGTTTGTACATTAATAAGGCCTTTGTGTAGGAACACTACCTCCCTACTTAATGTGTTCTACTTCTAATCCTAGTATACAATGTAGACAGAACTCTAAACTGGAATGGTCAGATTACTAAGTTTGTCTAACTACAGATGACTATTTAGGATCATAAGGAAAGTATTGAGTTTAGAGTCACTAACCTTAGAAAGACAGATGTCTTCATTAGATTCAAATAACTTAAGGCTTACAACCCTACTATTAACTAGTTAGAGTAAACACTTGTGTTCAATCAGTGTTCTGAGTCTTACAACTACCTTGTACTACTGTTCTGAGTAAATGTGAATGCTTCTAATATTACTAACAGTTCTAATAAAGGTGACTAGTTGTTCTTCTTTAACTAGGATAAATATGTAGATACATATTCTAGTCAAGGTAGAACAGAGTCAATCTGAAGAATGTCTGAAATAGAACCAGTCTGAAACCCTCTCAGAATAACTCTACTCTAGAATGTATATAGACCTAGCCTGCCAGATTTTGTCTGAGAGTTCCCTAAAGTCTTTAGTAAAGAGGAATTTGACTAGCTTCCTAAACACTGTCTCTAAAACTATACAATTAAATTGACTAAGGGTTTCTAACCTAAGAATTGTAAGGTCTACCTATTTAACAGAGACAAGTAGGAGGCACTTGATGAGTTTCTTTAGGAAAATCTTTAGAACAACTGGATCCAACCCTTAAAGTCCTCTATAGTCTCCCCTTTCTTCTTTGTTAAAAAGAAAGATGAGAAGCTCTACCTAGTCTAGAATTATTATTGTCTTAATAAGGGTACTGTCAAAAACAAGTACCTACTGTTACAATTCTCTACTCTCTTACCTTCAGTTCTGAGGGTTCTACACCCTTCTGTACTAGAACTCAGGACTTCTGTCCCTCAGAGGTACTGTCTATAGACTATATGTGTGCTGACTCTTACTACTACCCTTCCTTACTTCATCATTCCATTCCTTTGACTACTCCTTCATTCTCTGTTCATTCTATAGTCTCTTACCCTTTGTCCATCCCTTCATTCTTTGTACCTTTATCTTTGACATTCCTTTCTTTTATTCTTTGTGGCTTATTATTCTTAGTGGCTCATACTCCCTGAGTACTCTTGTGTAGTTTAGTATATATAGGTATACAAGATCAGACTAGTCCTATAGTCTTGATCTTGTCTACTCTAGGTAGTCCTGTACTCTTAGGCTCACTCTATATACTCTACCCTTGTCCTACTCTCTCTCTCCACCTGTTCTGCCTGTTCTGACTATGTTCTAGTGCTTACATTCTGTATTTCTGTTGTGTAGGATAGTTGTAGCCTGGGTCCTCTTGCTGAGCCTTCAGGTCCCCTCTACACTGTTACTAACATCAGATTAAGACTACCCATTACTACTCTACAACTCTCCTACATTTCAGGCATTAGTACTTACTATTGTGTTGATCTCTTTCCTTTGTCCTAACCCTTTTATCTTTTTCCTCTACTTATCATTATCAGTCCCAAGCCAGATTCATCTCCAATAGTAAATAGTATCTAGTACACGTATTCTCGTCTCTTGGCCATGGCTACCGTAGAAGAAATAACCGATGAAAATGCCACGCGCGCACCACTGCATCGGGCTTTATCCAATGCAAGGCCGAAAGGTATCCTGAAGAATACGCCTGCAGCGACACCTGGCCCTCCCACTCCAGCAGCTGGACAACAGTATGTATCGATCATGTTATATCGGCGACATCCATGTATCACTCATGTCTCCGAATGCATACAGCCTGCAGTGGGATGAGCAGAACATCGCGGAGACAGAGATTCAGAAGGATAGTTTGATGAAGATCACAGAACCCAAGACTCCTTTTGTCCGATCTTACACTGTCGAAGATGATGAGATCGAAGGAGGTTCGCGTTGTTCGCTCCCGATCAAGCGCGTAGAGCATGTCTTACTTAGAAGCACTGCTTTCAGATATACCCAACTTCGACCTTGACGGTCGAGCCGGATCCTCCTCAGGTGCATCGCCAATCGATGCCAAACACTCCTCTCGTGGCACTACACCAGATGCTAGCGAACACGGTTCCCGTCGGACGTCGTTCTCGAGCTCTGGAAGGCCATCGATCTCCGGCAGACCCGGAAGTGGAGCTTCTAGTCGAAGCACTAGCTTCAGCCTTCCAAGTGAGACGATCAGGAAGGAGCTACGGGGAGAACCCGATGAAAGAGGGGAGATAGAGGAAGAGGAAATGGATGAAGAAGGTGCGTCATCTGTGGCGATTGAAGAAAGATTGACTGTAATCGGTGTGCTACTGTAGCATTAATGAAGCATAAGGCATTCTTACAAGCACGAGAAAGGCATTATTCTAATGAGGCTGAAGCGATGAAGGTTAGTTTCACCACATTGCCCTTATGATTGTCTATTGTTAATATTTCCTCTAAATGAACAGAGAGCTCAAGCGCTACTAGCAGCTGAGGACGACGATGCCAACGGCGATGACAAGGATGCATCCATGGAAGGCGAAGAGGAGGAGGAAGGCGAAGCCAGAGAAGTCAGAGAAGTCAGAGAAAGAAACGGTCCTCGAACGAATGGCATTGTATAACTGTTTGTTGGATATGGATAGTTGCACCGTAAGGATATTTGAAGACAATTATATGCTCGAAGTTTGTCCTGTTTTTGTATGCAATTCTTTTCAACACGTAAATAGCTTGTGATTCCCGTTCCGTTGGTTATGAATGAACTGAAGCATGTGAGCTTTCTCTACACGTTCCGTTGAGAAAATCCTACACACGAGGCGTAAGCATTTGATCTTCTCCGAAGGTAAATCCCTCAAAGGAAAATTTTAGCAACGTACTTTCCATTCGCTCTTCTTCTCCCGTCATCTCATTTGTACCGCGTCCTATTGTTAAAATGATATCAAATCAGGATTCTTTAGATGATACAACGGGAAAGGGTATCTTGCTGAAGGCAGACGGTATCGCAGATACATTCCGTGCCGAAGTTAAGGTTGGACTCGCTGCATGCTCTCATCCGCCAAAGCTTGTTGGCATTCTCTCGACATCATCACAGCCGAGCAGGATGTATGCCATGTTCACGAAGAAGCAATGTGAGGAGCTTGGATTTGAGTTCGTCTTACGAACGGTTGGCGCTGCTGAGTCGTCGGAGTTGGGAGAAGGGGAGGGTGTGGAGGAGGCGATTATTGAAGCGAATGAGGATGAGAGTGTGGATGGTATCATGGTAAGCTTGTGCTACAGAAATGAAATCTACCGTAGATTCACTATAAGAGATGTGTGTATGTAGGTGTATTACCCGATTTTCGGGGTGCAGCAGGTCTGTGTTCGTGTCAAATATCGAAAGAACTTTATTTTTTCATCAAAATACATAGGATCATTATCTGCAGCAGGTGCGCAGGAACCAACTATTATTCCATCTTCTATCTAGCTACTGAATATTAATAACATAGGTTGCCAGTCCGATCAAGGATGTCGAAGGCCTCAACGTCAAATTCCATTACAACTTATACCACAAGTACGTCTATGAGCCCCGCATATATGCGCACGCGTTAATATTCTAACACCGAGTGGAACATATCAAGCATCCGTTACATCGAACCTGCATCCGTTCTCTCTGCTGTAACACAGCAATCAGCATCCAACGCAGCTCTACCTGCAGTCTCAGATGACCCTCCTCCAGGAACTGTCAAGTCAATTCTCCCATGCACGCCCCTTGCGATCGTCAAATGCCTCGAGAACATCGGTGTGTATAATACGATCTTGAAATATGGAGACCGTGCGTATGGTAAGATTATCACGGTCGTTAACCGGTATGTTGGATCCTCCATCTTCATCTCGAAGTTATTATTATGAGTTCCTCGAGACTTATATCAAAAAAAAAACTCTTTTTTCTATTCTTTGAAATTTATTGATTGATAGATCGGAAGTTGTCGGTCGCCCACTCGCTGCACTCCTCGCGAACGACGGTGCGCGAGTCTTCTCCGTGGATATTGACTCTATCCAAGAATACACGAAACGTCCCTCTATACCAACCGACTCTGAAACCGGTGCAGCAGCCAGTATAAAAAGACGATATCATCCACACCACGTCGTCCGACCCAGTACAAAGTCCCTCGAAGACTGCCTCGCGATCTCAGACGTAGTAATCAGCGCTGTACCAAGCCCTTCATACAAGATCAAAACCGCATGGCTAAAAGACGGATGTGTTTGCGTCAACGTTGCGTCGGAGAAGAACTTTGAGAAAGATGTTCGGGAGAAGGTACGTATACGTATACGTTATACGTTTTGTGTTTTTGTGTTCTCGAAATGCCGCCGGCACTCAATCCATTTTGGGTTATTTAACTTCCCCTCCGAATCTCAATGAACATCATGCAACTCACTCATGCAACTCACTCATATATGAAACCTCGTTCTTGTTGTCGGTCTCAAATGGGTCTCACGTAAACGTAAACACAGGCTTCCATATATCTACCCGCGGTAGGGAAAGTCACAATCTTGATGTTGCTGCGGAATCTGTAAGCCTGTTTCATTCATTACAATACGTTGGGGAGATTGATCTCGGTCCACTTTGTAGGCTGCGCTTACGCCATTACCGGGAGCTCTTGAAGGAGTCTGGAAGTCAGGCCACCTAAGTGTGTGCTCACTATCAAAATGAAGTCCGGAAGGTAGATGTATCTCTATTGTCACTATATTTCGCGATCGTGTAGAGCTCGCATACGAGGATGAACAGGGTGGTGCATTAAATAAGTAGTATCTGTTGTAAATATTAGATTCGTTTGTGTGCATGGTCATCCAGGAACGAGAAGTAAGCGGAGAGAAGCAAATAGTCCGACGAGTCTCACGGAATCGGAGACAGCAAACATAATTATATCTAATTCTTTTTATGCGACAGTGTCTCGCTGTTGTCCGGCGTCGGCGTTCGACTTGGTGGGAAACTTGCAGAGACCGGAGTAGCTGCGCTAGAGCTCGGATCATTGGGGAACAAGTGTAGACGCTTGCGATGAAACTGGAATGACCGATGAGTAAGAATACGGTCCAAAGAGAACATTGAGATCTGCGAAGACGTACCATGGGAAGCTTGGGCAGTAGGTTGAAGATAAGAGCCGTCAAATTAATTGCGAAGATCCATGGATCATAATGGGTATAGTGCGTCGAAAGTAGAAACCTGGCGGACATTCAGATTGACTGTGGAAAGTAAAGAAAGGTGTGTTCCACGTACACAGCAATAGGGAAACAGAAGAGCCATTTCTTTGCCGGCGTATATTGCGCTCCATCGTCGATCTGTTCCCATAGTGTTAAATCATCGTAGGCACCGCTATGCAACTCGCTTTGGAAGGGAATTCCGGTGACACCGTGAAACATTAAGTATGTCAACTGCGGAATAGAATTCTGTGAGTCTGAGGCTCAGAGTCATAAGTCGGCAACAGACGTACTGCATTGTAGAGCAGATTGACTGAAGTCCAGCTTATTTGCGGAGTCATTCCAGGTATGCTATCTATCATGGCCTTGCCCAGTAATGATAGTAAAGGGTGCATCGCCCAAGCGCCTATATCCGTTCGTCAGCAGACGTAGTGACGAGTAAGTGGTGACGGATGGGGAGAACACACCCTTGCGGTTGACCCATTCTACATTAACGTTGACATACATGCTCTGGTCGAGCATCTGCTCCTGAGTATCTTGGACCTTCTCGACCTTGACGAGACTGTTGGAGCGGGGACGCCCCTTTAAGCGGACGCCATGGCGTGATGGGGAAAGAGAGCCTGTGATCTGAATGGGCGACAGTTTGACTGCCGGCGACATTGGCATTGCAGTAAAGGAGAAGAAGAGATGCTCAGTGTATGTGGTCAAGATATGCGCAGTAGGGTGGCGAATGGGGGAAACGTGTACACCGAGGCCGAGAGAAAGATGTCTGGCTCCTCCTCGTCAGAAATATATCCGTCACGTGCCACTAAAGCTCTCTCGCGCGTCATACTCAGCACCGCGTCTCACTCAACCGTGTTTCAGCCCACAGCTACTGCGACGATGCTGCTGCAATGGGTCGTGCTAGAGCCACAGGGACCCGGAAACCTTGCTTCCGTACGCTTCTCATGTCCTGTTCGGGTATACTCACTTCGAATTTTCCCCACTGGCGCCCGTCCTTTCAAACTCCAGGAGGACATCGTAGCGTATGCCAGCTTCCCATCTCCAAGTCCTTGAACTGAAGCTTCACCAGGGAAACTGAACCGAGCTCGCTATATCTCGATGTCTACTTCAATGCCATTCCCATTAGTACAGACGGGAAGCCTAGACCCAAGCCGAGTAATGCGCTTGTACCAACCTCCATTGCCTACCAAGGAGGTCAAGTCGAATTCAAGATCGACTCTGACAACGCAGAGGTGTGATATATGATTTTCATTTTATTTTGGCATACGCACTCACGAGATCCATTACAAGTTTTCGACACGTCTCATGATTGTACGGGGCAACTTCCAGAAACTATCCCTCGCAATTTATGGCGAAATAGTTTCTGATGAGCAGAGCTCCCCACAATCTTATGTTCCCAAGCAGGTCCCTCAAATATCTTACAGCACGCTTCCTCCAGCATTAGATCCAGCGAATAACAGTAATCCAACCGAACTTGCTCAGAGTCTACTGACTTTAATACCGCTGGAGCAGAGGCCGAGTTTATCCCTAATCATCCGGCTCATGTTTTGTTTAAAGCCATCAAATGAAGATTGGGAGGAAAAAGAATTTCCGCATTTGTATACCGTATTAGACCAGGAGGTGGAAGACATGAACCTTGAAAAGGCAGTGGAGATGACATCTCGTCCGGTATCAGATGCAGTGGATGAGAAGGTCTTGCTGGATTTTGCTGCGAAACTTGGGGATTCTGTTGATGAATATGTTAGTACCAGACCCAGACAATGTGCGGTAAGGATGACAATGTCATTTTTCTTTGCTTTAGAACGACGACCAGGCATACTTTTTGGCAAAATTACTTTCTCAATGCGCACCTCAGCATCCCCTATTGGTCCAATCCATAACAGTCAGTTGACTAGATAACTTCACATAGCGCTGTATGACTAACACGTCCGCAGGAGAATATCGACCTAGTTCGAATGTACACGGAACCAAACCTGGATCGACCAACTCTCCTATACCTTCTTGACGCTGCCGCGAACCTGGATGTATCTCGGCGGCTGAACGATGAACAAACTCTTAACGCGATTCTGCACATTCGAGATAATCCTTCGCAGGAGGAGGGTGCGCGGCGTGCCGCTAATAGACTGTTTAATAGGATAAAAGGATGGGAAGTCCTTGAAGATTCTCTCTTGAATACTCAGGCTGCCTTCGGTGTCGCCGCACATCTCATTAGAGAGATCGCTGCTGAAGAAAACTCTTTTGGTATTTGGCTTGAAAACATGACGTCAAACCATGAGGTGCTAGACCGGCTGCAGGAAACTCCACCTACGCAAGCGATTTCCCATCCACCGGTTATGTGGCAGGACGTTCAGACAGTATCTCACGACGACTTCATTGCTTTCATCAGGGCCGCGGTGGGCGTAGCGGCGGCAGTCGCCGTATATGCATGGGCAGATAGCGTGCCAGTGGAAGTGTGCCGTGAGCGAACTCTGGCTGTCCTCCGTTTATGGCAGAATGTGCATGGCTACAGAGAAGTAGGGTCTTTTAGTCTGTTGACTGTCGTCGGACACTCGCTCATTCTGTCATCCAGATTGTGAATCACTTCATGCTTATGAGGCAAATGGGTTATCGCTTAGAGTGCATGTTACCACTTGACGACGATTTACCCTCCCAGGCCGGTATTGACGCAGAACATATTCTGAAGATATTGGCACAACAACCAAACTCAATGCTGCGCCCAGACTTCGTTAAGGTCATGCAGAACCTGCAAGTACCGCTAAATTACATAACGGACAATGAAGTGATGGAGTTCAAGCGCGCGTCTCGTATAGCGAAAGATGGGCTATACGGCGCGGTTAGTTTATTGACGAGAACACCTGACGAACTCGACCCCATGGAGAGACGACTTGACATTCGAGTAGCCATCTCCGTTGTCATTGATGTACTTGAGAAGCGTTTTACAGGCGAAAAGGAGCTACTCGAAACCGTCTGGGATCACGGGCTAAACGGACTTCCAGTATACCTCATCCAACACCTCATAAAGTCCAGCACGGAGTTGCGGACGCAGTTTGATCTGACTGTCCCTCATGGAAGGTCCCAGCCGGAAATAGCTGCGGAGTTCCTCAACTGTCATGACCTCCTACGGCTGCTCACTCGCCTACTTCCGAGCTATCCACCCCCAACGCGGGACATTGCGTTACTCGCCAAAGCCGTTGCCGATATATTCGTGTGCACAGATGCAGCTGATTTGATCTACACACAAGAAAGTGCTGTCTGTGCAGCGTCGCATTCCGTGCGCCAGATGTGCATTGATACACTTATCACGCTTGTGGTACCTGCTACGTTGGACGTACAAAGCTCAATTGGATCGAAGACCGTCCTTAAAACGCTCCTTACGTACGCAGCCAGCCCCAGGGGTCATGATGCTTCTCACCACATGACGCAATCCTTCTGGCTTCTAGACCATGTCCTACCATCCGCACTTTCATCTAACTGGCAATCGGTTCCCGAAAATGGACGAAGGAGATGGGTCCGGGAGGTCATTCCCGCTATTTTATCCGAGCTACAAGCATTCTACGGGTTACAAGAGGTGGATAACAAACTACATCTTATCAGACGTTTCAGGGATCTCGATGATGGTTGTACCGGTGTTGCGGAATGGCTCCTACGGGATGAAGTCAAGCGTTTGCGGAAGACTGTAACATTTGTGCAGCAGACAACATCCACCGACTCACTCGAGCAGCGCATGGCACTTTGGAGCGTAGTGAGCTCTGGAAACGTTCTCTCCTCGCTGATGCAAAGTGCATCCGATACTTCCCAATGGGCGATCAGGACGCTTTTACGAGAAGAGAGTATGAGATTACTTTATTCGACTCTGAGCGAACTTTTGGATGTAAATATCTTTTTCGAGGCTATTGGGATTGTAGCCGTTGCACTGAGCTCGCATGCAACAGAAGAGGATCATCTGTTACGAACCTCGATCATGTCAACCTTACTTCGAGCAACTCGATGTGGCAAATTCGACGCTTTCACATCGCTTCTTAGCCTCTTGTCCGATAGCGAAGAATCACTGTTCGACGAAAAGGCTGGGCAGGAATTTGGCGAAGCACTCGAACGAATCGCTTTAGCTATTCATGATAATAGAGAAAACCTACCTTCAGACTTTGCAAAATCAGTCTTTGGTGTCTTAGAAAAGGTCACTCCAATGAACAGGAGCAGCGGTGTTTTCGTCCTCCTCGGGCTCACGAACGAATCATTCAACGCACTCACCCAATGGCTCTCCGACTCTCTCCCAATCGTCCAAAAGACGAAAATGGAAGCAATGAAGCTCAGGTGGAGCGTAACCGGTCATCCTCGAGATTCTTCTTCTCCACCTCTATACATACCAACCACCTACACACCCAGCTTATCCATCGAGAACTGGGAAACACTCCTCTCACCACCCCTACCCATTCCATCAACACCTACCCGTCGTTCGCCTCTTCATTCCGCAGAGATGTTAGGCATGATAACCGTCTCACCACCAAACGCCCTTCTTCGCTCACCAGAAGTCAAAGGTCTCACGAAGACGTACTCGAATAATGATTTTCGAAGTCTACGTCAGCAGTCTTCTGCGAGACAGAATACGAGTCGGCTTCCTAGTAGACATGTTGATGTATGTTTATTACTTACTTACTAAAAATCCTTTGGATTATAGCAATGTTCTTATTTTATTTATTTTTAACGCAGGATTTCGAACAAGGATCATCCGTCTCCCCCATCGCTCCCTTGAACCTCGGCATATCAGCCTCCCCACCTCCACCCATAGCTTACCCCGTTCCTGTTTCCGTCTCACTCCCGCATCGTCCTACGATGCCTATCGACCCGAGTCTGCCTATGAACCCGATGTATTACCAGCAATAATGTTCTGTTCATAATGTAATGGAATGTAAGATAAAATATAATGCCGAAGCGGTGTACCTGGTTTGATCTTGCACTCTTCATTGATTTTTGATTTTTCTTCTTCTATTGAGCGTGAAGAGGTTCTCAAAAGCTATGTACTATTGGTGTGAAACCCACCTCATCCATCATTCACAATAAGACAGGCATTTTCATACGCCTACCATCGATTCATCATGAAAGTAAAAAGGAAAGAAAGCTACATGCATACATACATAAAAACACAGTACGCTCATCACCATCACAAAATAAGATTAAACTTCGAACGTTAAGTGTTAGTTCGAAAGTAAGAGGAGGAAGAGAGGCACCTTCATAAGTAACTACGCAGCAAGCCGTTTTTTTATTCCAGCATACATCGAAAGGGAAAAAGAAAGAAAGAAAGACAGCAGAGGAGGGGAGGGAAGAGGAGGGGAAGGAAAGATGCAATAAAAAAGGGCACCATAGGAAAAGAGACAAGAAAAATATAAAAATATTTTATTTTACTGAGAGGAAACGAGGACGCATAGCTGCTAGCTACTCAATCCACCAACCAACCCTGTTTCACTCATTTCTATTTATTACGCGGTACCACTCGAGTTATTGGTAACACTAGGTACGTTATCGTCAGTCGGCGATACAGACCGTGGCGTAGGTAAACTCGCAGGTGTCTCTTGCACTTCCCTTTCTCGAGGTGGCATCGTCGCCGCCGCTGCCGGAGGCCGATCCAACAACTCGTGCCGGAACCACGGGTCAAACTCCATAGACTGTTCGAAATCAGTCAGAGTCCCACCACCAGTGGCACTACTGTTACCGCTTCCTTCAGGACGAAGCAGCGTCGACGTCGCAGCAGTACCAGTACTACCAGTAGAAACGGGAGGCGGCGAATGCGAATCCCCAATCAACGCTCTCGCCAACATCTCAGGAACAGAAGAAGAGGGTTCAGGCGGGAGTATCGAGTCTGCAGGAGGGAGAGGTAAGATCGTCTCAGGTGGTTGAATACCACCACGACGTAATAAATGTGGAATCCTCGGAGCCCCAGGAACGGGAGGGAGGGTTCGCCAATCCGCAATTATATCCCCAGATGCCTGACCAACGGTGTTATCGTTCTCTCGTGACTCGCGCAATAAGGTGTTACGTGCAGATCGTAAAGAAGGACGTCTCGAATCTGCTGCTACACCCGAAGCTTCTCCATCAACAGAAGAAGAAGGCGAAGAAGTTCGAGTCCCGTTGTCCCTCCCAGTCGGACTAGGCGGGTCAAATAAAGCGGCTCGGGGCAGATTTTCATACGAAGTAGACGTCGGCAGAGGCGGCGGTCTCGGAGCCATCGTGCCTAGTCTATGGCTCAACCTTCTACGCGTCGTAAATTCCGCAAACTCCGAAGAGGGCAAACTAGACGCAGAAGACGTCGGCGGTCTAATGATCGCTCTACGATTCGGCCTGTAAATACTATTCCTTCGCACAAGCGACGTAGCATTTCCACCATTCCCACTCTGACTCCCTTCATTAGTGCTTCCGCCTCCGGAACCGAATACGGACGACCACCGGGGACGACTCCCAGGTGGCCCAAAATGATTATGTGGGACAGGCAGCTGGCGTCCAGGAATCGACGCAGTATCAAATGGATAAGGACGATATAGAGCAGACATATCGTTCTCGCGTGTCGACGGCGGAGAGAAAGCTGGTCCTGGTGGATACGCACGTGGATTCCCCAATTGCCCTCCTCCTCCACTATAAACATCATACAGCGCCGAGTCAATACGTGCACCCTCCATCACACCCATCCCATCTGACATCCCGAAATCATCTTCATCCTCGTCTGAGAGTATCCCTGATGTATGGACGTGCGTTGTCGACCTGTTCCTCGAGCGGCTGTAAAGTTGGCCCTGGTACGTCCCGGTCATGGACAAATTATGCAAGTTTTCGACAGTACGCATGGATATTAGTCGTCTGTCCTCTGGCGTTGGCCGGGTCCGGCGGTCTGTAAGCTCCTGCTGCGCGGTCAGAAGACATGACTGGTCTACATATGCACCCGACACACACCTTCAAGAGAATCTCAATAAGCGTCGTCGTAAACGAGTCGTCCTCGTCGAGGCTCTCTACAAAGGCCTCGTACGTCATCAAGGGCTTGCTCTTCTCATCTGCCCCCTCCTTAGACCGCCTAATTGCGCCGTTGCTAGAAGTGAAGGGAGAGAGGCGGTAAGGTAAGTGGCCCAGAGACGGAAATGCTAACACCGAAGACGATTTTCTCACATAATGGCCTCAATCTTGGCGACGAGTACTTCATCTGTGTGTCTGAGCGTCCTGAGGAGGGAATGAGGGAGTGTGAGAGGAGAGGGAGAGGAAACGCGCACCAGCGACCCATGGGTAGTAGTTAAGTATATAGCGGTAGGAAGCAAGTCGTCAATCTCCCAGATCAGACAGGCCCCCGCTACCTAGACCCTGACCGCCCCGGGGCGTGGGAACTCTCAGCTCTATTTCAGTGTTTGCTTCCCTTTGGCGAAGGACCCACAATTCAACTCACATTGGCCTTGATTCAATGATTGCAAAACAAAAACGACTCATATTATCACAAAAGGGTAATGAACACTACATTGGTATCCGAAAAGGAAGAAAAGTAAAAGAAAAGAACACCGCTCATTATTATTCTGTACCACTCCCTGAGCCATTCAACTCTCCCGTCTCTGAGCCCGTCCCATTCTGCCCTTGTGTGCTTTGGCCGTTCTGACCATTCGTAGGGGCAGCTCCTGCTCGAGGAGCGGAAGGCGCGGCAGTACCACGGTCCCCTCGTGAGCTCAGCAAGCTCTGGAAGAAGTTCTGCAGAACTTCGTGTTGACTTTGTCCAGGTGGTGGACTTGGCCCACCTAATGGTCGGCTGGACGTCGACTGGCCCAGAGTGGAGTTAGCCAGTCCGCTTGACGCCCGTGCAGGCACATCCTACATCACAATCAATTAACAAATCACAACTTTCCTTTGATCAAAGTCCTGTTACTCACCCTCCTTCCTCCTCCTACTTTCCTATCCCCACCAGCACCAACACCAGCACCCGCAGTAGCGAACCCACCCTCCATCTCCGTAAGTGCCTTCTCAACATTCGGCAGGTTAAACGAACTACTACCCATCGGACCCACAATACCCGCAGCGATCTGTCCAGGCATCTCGTTCTGATTCCGGAATGCCGCTCGCGGATCCCGATCACCCTTCTTCGCATTCTCGTCATAGTTCTTCGCAAGGAAGGCTTGTTCCGGCATAGGCTCGTTGAACGGCGGAAGTGGATGAGGCTAAGAATAAGAATACCATCAGACAAATTCATTTACTCGTAGTGAAACCGGAAAAAGACAGCAAACTTACCTTGATACCTCGATCCGGTACAAGGTCAGAGTATAGAGACCGTGCCCCACGCTCCGCACCCTTACCCTCAGCGTCAACATCGGACTGCAAGTCATTATCCCACGCTTCTCCCCACATCTTGGCATCAAACCCATCTCTAAGAACCGCGATCTTTCCCCAGCTGTCCCAACCAATAGGTACGAGGATCCTGTCACGATCCAGTATATTAGGCTTTTCTGTGAACGGGAATGGATTCCGATAGTGTGCGGCGGACTCTGTTGCGAGTCCTGGTGACGGCGCTGCGGGTACGAAGAGCATGTGTAGTGAGTATTGTCGGAGGTTGTGTAGTGTTTGAGGCGTTTGGGTGGTATAGAACAAAGCAGCACCATCTAAAATTAAAATCGCGGTTAACATAGATACAGAGTCAAGGAGTAAAAGCCTGTCTGCAATAACCACTTACACTTCAAACATATCACCCGCAACACCTGCATAATCCCATCTGTCTGTTCTTCCCACTCACTTCCCTTCCCTTTCACCATACCACCCATCCCAGCAGAGCCGCCCACAAGAGGATCTGCCTGGTCGTCAATCAAGTCTGCTTTTGCACACACCACAATAATCGGTACGCCAGACGTATTGTGCGTTAACGTCCCAGGACCAAGGGGAAGGAGTGTATCGCCCATAGTAGATGACGTAGGTAGGGTATCCGACATAGGTTCGGTATACCGTTGTATATATGATTGTACTTGTCAAAACACAGGTCGTCAGATCATTAGAACAACCGGGCTCTCAAAGGAAACAACTCACATCTCTCCCTATTTTCCTCCCGTAACACATCAAGATCGCGTGAACCATCCCCTTTTACCCATGCCTCGACCCAAGCAAGCCACGACTGAAGCTGTGACACGAAAGTCCAAGGTTTAGTCCAGTCCAGTACGATCATAACCGCTGAGTGCGGTAGTGCCGCTCGCGGAGGTACGAAATGCGGAAGGAGGGCAAGATGTGCAGAGGCTGAGCTGGGAACAGCGTATACGCTTAGTCGCGCCAGGGTATCTATTCAAATCATGTAAAAAAACAATTGGCACAAAACGAATTACACAGGACAGGAGAACGCGAAAACGCACCCTCATCCGCATCATCCCTCACATCTGCCCAATCATACCCAACAGCAAAGTCATAACCCTCTTGCTTATCTTCAGCAACGGGTTTCCTTAAAAGTGCTGCTGTAATTGTAGATTTGCCCGAGGAAGATTCTCCGAGGAGGAGAACTTGCTTTGAAGGGATTGAACGTGAGGAAGAGACTGAGTCGAGGATAGATGACCAGAGGTCCTGTGGTGGTTCCTCTGGGGAGCTTGGACGAGAGTCTTCCATGATACCAGTTAAGTTATAGCGTGCACTTTATTGGTGTGATTGCAAGGGTCGTGTCTGAGGTGTGCAGTCAGAAGCAGAGTAAAGGAAAGGAGAATGAATGAAAGTGACCGAGACGCGTTGCGTTGTTCACTGTTCCACTAGTGCTACCGTTCCATCACTCGCCATTTGAACCTTGTATCAAACATACACAATGAACACAGCAGCAGCAGACCTCCCAAAACACACTCTCTACGAAGAAACCGGCTTTAGGAGCATCGAGATATTCAACTGGCGTATCTCAGTAACCACCAAACCAATCGTCTCCGCCTCAGAAGCCGACAATCTCCAAAAATCACTCGGGATCCCTTTACCTGAAATGACCTTTGGGCAAAACAAATTAGAACTATTCCATATTCCGAGCGGTTGGAAATATGCGTTTGATACGACCAATGCGTTGAGGGGTGTACGAAATGGTGAATTAGGACCTGGGGATGGGGCGGTTAAGGTTGGTTATGCAGATGCGTGGATTAAGAGTCGGTGAGCGTGCGTCTCCCGCCGCCTAGTACTGAACGAGCCAAATGCTAAAAGAACTACAGGACAGAACCTGGTACTCTACTCCCGATGCCGAAGACTGTACCTACAAAGCCATATGATTGGACGTACACCACAGTATATGCGGGCCATGAAGGCGAGGCAAACGCGGGGCACGATATCAAGACTTTCGTGCCTGCGGATACGGAGAACCCAGCGCATACGATCCCCATAGCTGAATTGACAAGACCAGATCCGATACTATTTTATGCTGAGGTTCCTCTATTTGAGGATGAACTGCATGATAACGGATCATCACATCTACTCGTACGAATCGTAAGTAATCTCTCTTCATGTCTTATCCTCCCTGGATGTATTCAACAGCAATAATTAATGATTTCGCTTGTGATCTAGCGCGTAATGCCAGGATGTATATTCATCCTCTCACGTTTCACCCTCCGAGTAGATAACGTCCTCTTCCGCACGTTCGACACCAGGATATACCATTCATTCATCAGCTCACCTCCACTCGTTATCAGGGAGTCAAGTGGATGGGAAGCACCTTACGATGATGTTAAAAGGGTGAGTCTTCTACCTTCATCTTCATCTTCGTCCTCGTCCTCATTATTTATTTTCGAATTCTCAATTCACGAATCTTTGTTGACATCAGTTCCTACCGAAGAAGACCGACCTTAGTCCTTTAACGGACGCAAACTTCATCGCGAAGACTCTTAGCTCACTTCCGAAGAGTAAATCACAGGGAGAAGGAGCTGGGACAGGTTGGAGGGCGCTAGGGACAACTAATGAAGTTGCCGTTTTGAAGACAGCCCCAGCCACTGCTTAGTATTTGTCTTTGTATTAGAGTCAGAGTAGTCTGTACGAAATTATGTACTTTTATCTCAATAGAAGAGGAAGTCCTTTTATGGAAGTGATCGACGTAATTCCGTCCTGCCCTTCTTCTGCTCTGCTTCTTCTCAACCCGCCAGTTGATATCTTGAAAATGGACGTCTCAGACATCCTAACCGCTCAAGCGGAACGACAGTAAGTGAAAACAACATAGGACCGGTAGTCTTGAGAAAAACTTACAGAGACGGTCCTGCAGTAACGCTATAACCGTCGAGAAGGACATAGACCTCCAACTCGACATTGGTTATTTAACGGTCACAGACCCAAATCCCATCGACAAGGACGAGTACACGTACGCCCTCATCTTTTAACCTATTACAATACTGATTTATGAACGCGAACACATACAGCCGCGACCTCGAAGCCCACCTCCACCAAACCGCCCGCGATAGCATCCAATCCCTCCTCACCTCCCTCCTCCAACTCCCCACCCAACAAACTCCCGACGGTCCCCTCACACTCCTCCCACCACCAACCACCCTCCTCCCTCGCTCCAAACCCCTCCCCAAACCCAAACCTCCAACCAAATGGGAGAAGTTCGCAGCTGCGAAGGGTATCACCAAGAAACGTAAAGACAAGAAGGTATGGGATGAAGAGAGGGGAGAATGGGTTGATAGGTGGGGTTCGAGGAGTGCGAAGAATAAGGAGGGAGAGGGGGAGTGGGCGACGGAGGTTAAGGCTAATGCTGGTATGCTTTTCTTACTTGAGGTTTTTCTGATCCTTGTGTCTCGAGTTCTTTTCTTTTCTGTTGTCATTTCTTCACTGACGCTCATTCACCTACTCACCTATCTTCCCCTAGATGTAAACGCCAACCCAGAAAAAGACCTCCGCGACGCACGCAACGCCCGAATCTCCAAAAACAAACGCCAACAACTCCAAAACCTCGCCTCTACCACCCGCGACCAACGTAAATCAGAAATCGAGCGCACACTCGCTACGACGCGCGCTAGTACAGCTAGTATGGGCAAGTTCGACCGTACCCTGGAGGGAGAGAAGAAGTTGAGGGGTGTTAAGCGGAAGGTACGTTACTTTTTTTTAATTTTTTAATTTGTATTTTATGAATATGATACTCATTGTTTTGTTTCTCCTCCAGTTCGACCCTACAGAGCGCTCTGTAGAAGACGAAAAAGCAGCTTCGTTAGCTCTCATCTCAAAACTCGACTCCTCAGGAAAGAAGAGCAAGAAAGAAGGCGACGACGTCTTGAATGTTCGCAAAGCGATTCGTCATGCAAGCAAAGGCAAAGGCAGCATCTCCCTAGCTCAGGGCGCTTCGTCGAAGAAAGGTTCAAAGTCGAAATCAAGAGCGGGAGGAAAACGTTGATTCATCTTGTCTTAACCTTCCTTTTATCCCATGTACCTGTCTTTTGCAAAAGCTGTCTATTTTGTCTGGCAACGTACTTTGTATTGCTCGACTAAAAAATACTATTACTACTACTACTACTAAATACATAACAACAATGCCCGTAGACGAAAAACCGAAAGTTCCATGAAACCCATCTCTACGACGACGACGGAGGCAGCCTATCAAGCTTAGCCTTGCCAGAATCCAACCACTCCTGCTTCACAACCACATCTCTATTCTCACAATATATCTTGAATACCAGCTTAACGGTACTCTCGCTAACACCAGCATTCTCACAGAGGTCCTTCATCGTCATCGGTACCCCGAGGAGCTGCGTAGTGAAATAAATCGAGCCACTAGCAATCGAGATAGGACTCCGCCCATCCGTGAATGCATGCTCCTTTCCGATCGAAATGATCTCCGAAGCAGTCGACTGCACCAAGTGCGGCAGACCAAGATGATTGCAATAACGTGCAAGAAGATCCTGCGGGTTCGTCGTCGTTGCCGCTGGATCAGGACGTGAATTCTGCGTGGTATTATTCGAACCCGCAGCAGCAAGGTTAAACGCTTTCTCGAGCGTCTTATAACACTGTCCCAAAGTTTTCTTCGGTACATGTGTAAGTGTACACATCTCGCGAAAAGTGCGCGGTACGTGTGCCTGCCGACATGCAATAAAGATGCACGCTGCAATGACTGCATCGAGACTTTTCCCCCGCAGAAGCTTCTCCTCATCCGCACGTTTATACAGCTGCTTCGCGATATCGCTAATCGTTTTCGGCAACGAGAATTGGTCACACCAACTCGAGATGTCGCGGAATGCCTGTAGCATGTTACGCTCTGATCGCGTATTTTGCGACCGCGACGCTGCCCTTTGCAATTCGCGAGCCACTCCTGATCCACCGTCTTTGTAGCTGATAACTGTGTCCATCTGCTCCATACCTTCCATTAGTGGATCAATGGCAGCACCGACACGTGAGGGGTCATCACCCTCGTCGTTCGCGAATGTCTAATACAATGAAAAGTAGAAAGTAGGGGTCAAGCGTGTCTAGATAACAGACACCGCAAAACAAATACTTACACGCCACTCGCTGCGCGTGTCAACGACACGGTCGCCCAGGATTAGACCGCAAGTCCCACACACGAGGTCGCCACTGCCAAACTCCTCAATGATGTTCGGATTAGGGTCTCGACACTCCGGACAGACGAGGCGAACGGCCAGATCAGGGCCAAAGACATTCTTAGGCAGCTGGTTTGCCTGCGGGGACGCGAGCGGGAAGGGCTGGGCGTAGGCCATTGCAGGGTTTGCTGACTTAGTAAATGAGGTGGCTGAGGTGGCTGGCGGCGGCGGCGACTCTGCGTGTGCAGGCAGACGGACAAATTCTGGGCGCCCGGTCGAACAAACGAGTGCAAGGCGAGCTGAAGCTAACTGAAAGGTTCAATGCATATTCTGACGACGTTCTGGACGTCGCCAGACACTTACCAGTTCACCTGAGAGGTTGAGAGACAACAAACGAGAAAGACCAGAGAAAGGAGGATGGTGGTGGTCGCTGACGAAGAGAGACGGCGCAAACAAAGCGCGAGTCACTCCTTCGTTATAGCCTCGGAGCCTTACGTAAGTGCAAACATATACTCAGCAGCGACACAGGCAACACCAATTTTATTCACATTTTTTTTACTAAAACACCCCCAAACGAGCTCGCAGCGAAGGGACAATAAACAAAGCATATTGCGATACAACTGATCTGCAGTCGAATACAAACCGTAGTGGATTAGAATCCAAGAGAGCACAAGCATCAGAAGCAGGGTACTCGAGAAATGAAGCAAATATCAGAAGACGGAAACAAAGCATCGTGGATATGAGTATCATGTCATGATAAAAAAAATGAGATGAGTATTGGCTGAAAGTGGATGATTGGACTGTATGAATGGTTGTATGTATGTATAAGCATGTGTGAATGTCAGAACAGAGCCCAAACCTGAATGCAAAACGAGAAACGACATAAGCCGCCAAGATGAAACAAAAAACAACACAGCGCAACGGTTCAGAGAAAAAACAAAAATTAAAATCGCAATGAGAAGGGAAGGAGAAAATAAGAAGAAAGTAACAGTGATTGAAACGGGAACGAAATCACTCGACTAGGCTAGTAGTACACTGGTGGCTGTTGGTGCGGGTCCGTATGATACGGGTCATACTGTCCATGTTGCTGCGGCATCTCCACATACGCAGGGTAGTACTGCTCCGGATAGTAGTACTGCTGTTGGTACGGTGCGTATCCCATCATGCTTGGATCCATACCAGCCGGTTGAACATGAGGAGGCTCCTCGCTTCCAGGAGACAATGACGCAGCGCCTTCCGATACTTGATAGGTGGGTTGTGGTCCCATACCGTTCATCATCTCTGGCTGATAGTATACCGGGCCAGGAGGATATTGCTGGGCACCATACGACATCGAAGCAGACTGCTGGTGGTGGGTCTCACCATTCACCCCTGCAGTCGTCGAGCTACGCAGGCTTGATGGACGGCGCTCCATCTGTTTTACGCGGAACTGTCCATCGCTTGTATCAGTGGGCGCACGTATCTCAATGCGACTGTTCTGGCGCGGCAACGCGAAAATCGGCTGTCCAGTAGACGGGTCAACGATGCCACCAAGCGTTGGAGTTGGCGGCGCCTGCATGTACTCTCCTGAAAGGGAATGGTGGTGCATATGTCCGGGGACAAAGGGTATAGGACGTGGATTGAAGATATGCATTTGCGGAGGCGGAGGAGTAGGTTGTAAGTACACAGGACGTCCGCTAGCAACTTCATACGCATAGCCTTGCTGGTTGAGTGCAATACCAGGTGGCAAAGAGGGCGGATATGCGTAAGGTGAAGAGGCGTAAGCAGGTGTCGGTTGAACAGGCGGTGGGAAGGACGTCTGGATGCGAGGGGGCATAGGGCCTGGCATTGCAGGTGCCATATCAGGAGCGGCCTTTTCTTCCTCCAAAGTGAGCTGTGCAGTTCCATCCGTGATTCCAGACGCGTCCGCGACGGATCTGTCACTTAAAGAACTTTCCCTGGTGAGAGCGGGAGTCGAAACCGCATTATCTTGAGTAGGCGGTTGAGGTAAAGTGATAGAGCTTTCCAGCCCTGAAGGTTGGGGATCCGGAACGGCCGGTTGCTCAACGGAGGGCGGCTCCGGTATCGGTGCAGCGTCAGAAGGAAGATCTTCAACAGTAGTGATCGGTTCCGGTTGAACGAATGATTCCTCCGCGTCTTTCCCTGCTGAAGGCCTCGGTAGATTAACAACGACCATTCTCGAACCGGCATCGGTAGATGCAGTCATCTCCGAAGGTGGCTGAGAACGCAAGCCCGAAACTTCGTCCATCGCTTTCTGCGGAGCAGGAACGCGAACGATCTCTGAGCCTTTCCCGGGCAGACTCACACGGAAACCGGCAGGTTTACCATGCTTCGGTCTAAGAGACGGCTCGGCGTATAAGAATCCCTCGAATTGCTTTGTCCAGACGTGCTCAGGTTTCATCGTGTACCATGGTCTGTCGGGCTGAGAACGAAGTCGCTGCGCAAAGGATGATCCGCCCCGAGACGAGGTTGGTGAAGACACATTTCGGAAGGAGCCACGGCCGCGAGGGACAAATCCACCACGAGATGGTCCTGCTGTTGCGTTGATTGCGCTGTTCCGTGATGCAGGCCGATTCTTAGCCTTGCGTTGTTCTAATGCACGTCGACGTTCTTCTCTAGCCTTCATCTCCTCAAATCCGTCGTGCGTCCAAGCCTTCTCAATTGGTGGTAGTTCAGGATTGACATTTGGTACACCCTCAACAGCGTTGGAGGAATCTTCTGGTTCTGCTGGTGCCTCTTCGTCTTTGGGTGCAGGCCTATAGCCGCCGAAAAACCCACCTCGGCCGCGACCACGCATGCCCCTTCCGATGAATCCACCACGACCCCGCCCTCTTCCTTGCCATCGCCCTCTCCACCAACCACTCAGACTGCGCAAATTCCTGTCCAATAGCCGATCATCATGGCCCCAGAATTCGCCTACGGTCGGCACAAATGACGGATCATTTTGCAACCGTTCCTGATATGCTTGCCTAGCAGCTTGACCGGTCAGTCGAGGTGCACCACGAGAACGTACTGGCCCGCCACGGGAAGGACGCTCGTTGCCTTGTTGAGTGCTAGAGTCGTCTTCCTTTTCCTTGCCAGTGCCAGACGCAACGGAACCAGTCGCGTCCTCTTGATTTGTAAGGTGTGGCGGTTCACTAGTTGCGTGTTCGTGCAATTCCGTGAAGTCGATGACAGGCAATTGCGCATCACCATTAACGCCCTCACTTGTTACCATGTCAGACCAGGTGACTGCCGGATCGAGGAATGCAGGCGCCGAACGCGGATGCTGAAGAGCCTCATTGGCGTCTCCGTCTGGTTTCAAAGCCGCAAATCCATTAAGCGCCGCTGCCGATTCGACCTCGCCAGGAGGCGGGCTCTGAGTCGTACTCGGTGTATCAAGATGGTGTCGCCCGTTGCGTAATGCCAGCGACTCAGACTCGCTTTCCACTTCTGAATCGGAGGCCGAATCCATCAACGAAGGTTCTGAGTCGGACGCATCGCTCATCGTCTCCCGCTCAATCTCGTCATCGCTCCCCATGCTATCCCTGCGCCCACGTCCACGCCTCCTAACAACCCTCCTGCGCGGACGAGGCTGAGCATGTGCTGCATCTGCATGACGCGTTGATTTTGTTGCGTCCTTAGAGGAGCTCTGTGACGACGAAGCGGCGACAACGGCTGGAGACATGGAAAAATATCAAAACTAGAAAAATTATCAAAAAAAGGCGTCAACAAGGCGACAGTAATCGACTGCAAAGATGACCCACAATTTGGACAAGACAACGAAGTCAGATGGCAAGAACTGTGGCGGAAACCGATCTGAAAAGAGTGCACGGCGAACTACTATGAAAAGCAGGTAAGCGCGAAAAATGTCGGAAGTGAAGTCGCTTGGCTGTGTTATAAGAAAATATAAAGTATCGTTGGAGATCAACAGCAAGACGCTGTATGAAAGAGGTAGAGGAGGAGGAGGAGCAGGGACCAAGGCGCTGCTGCGAAAGGAGGCCCATGTCACAAACACCACTCCGCCCAAAACAGCCATATCTTCTCACACTTTTTCGAACTTAGTCTTCCAGACTGTTCTTGTCTTTTTCCCCTTTCTCTCCTTTGCAGCCCGTCTCTCAGCTGAGCATACATCAAAGTTCTGTCTTGCTTTCAAGCTTTCTCCTTTCCTGTATTTTCTTCCGAATTGCTTCCTGGCGGTGGCGGCTGTGGTATAGGGTTTGCTCTCGGTTACCTCATCGCCTCCATGGACTGTCTACTTTTACCCGTGCACGAGTGGAAGGCGCCTCCTGAAGTATTTGCGTTTAATCATTTTTGGAAGGACTCATTCTCCTTCCTACTAACTTCATGCTACCCTGTATGTCTGTGCTCGTCTTGTGAAACCAGCTTCAGCTCTTGATCATACACTACTGATTCTGTCAACGTGATCAATAATGCTTTACTGCTCACGAAAATGAGTATTCAAATGCGTCTCCTTGTGCATACTCATACTCCTATAGATTAATATTCCTAAAGATTGATATTTAACAACAGTTCATCAGTTTCATCCACTTCTCAATGGCACTGCAATACATGCGTTTGTATCTTGCAAATAAATCAATTCTTGAGTACCAGTCTCAACTCACCTGTCCAACACGAACGAAAGTTCAAACCAGCATGATTGCTTCACAGCACCCTCCTCGAGCATCCCTCGTGCATACAAGGCCGAACATGATCTCGCATGTATATTAAGGTACACACGATGTCATAAAGCATGTTTGCCATAATGTCGTATTACCTGAAGCAATGCAAAATGGGCGCTTACTGACAATACTCACCGTCTGCAATACAGACGTTTATGTAAAGCAATACGTCCGTCATATGCATATGCATAAAGCTGGATAATATGTATATATGCATTGTAATACAACTTATCAAGCATATACCCATATTTTATTGGACAGTAAATGGTAATTATACAGTGGGGAAAAGGTCTAGTCATGGCACTTTTGCAATTTGCTGACAAGACAACATATTCACGATTAAGGTTTATAATAATCAAATATAGGACCTTATATTCCTGCAATATGCTTAATCTGTGTCTTAGACGTAAATTCAAATACATTTCTGTTCACGTTTTGGTCATGACTACACTTATATAAATCCGGCATGTTACTATTTTAGAATCAACAGAGTCATCTCCTGACTCAGTTTCATTTTTTACTCCCGGAGCCGCTGCGTTTTGACTAAGTATCGGGATCGGAATAGGGGCACAAGTGTCTCAGAACCAGCCATTTCCTTTAGTCATGCTCCCGTGTCCCCATTTGGCCTTGTTTACTTGTGTGTAAATGAAACAGTTGGGTAGATTCAAAGAACGCGGCCGCTCTTCCGAGTTCGCCTGCAGAGTCGGAATAAACTACCTTCAATGAGGAAAAGCACAAAGCACGTGGACTCTTGGCACTCGCAACGGAATAAGCTGATCCAATCTTTAACTCCGGAAAACTACACACTACATTCGATTCGCAAACGTCAGCAAGTAAAGTATCAATATCGCTGAATACTACAGAAAAAGCTCCAGACAAAATCACCTTGAGGATTGAGGAAGAGAACAGGATTGCATATTGAATAATCATACAAAGTGCCGACTGCACCACTTGAGATAATCGGGGGATTGGGGTGGGTGCCATTGAGGGGTTAAAAAGGAAGCGGGAAAAGAAGGACAATATGTCAGGATACACAGATGGTATACAAACAGGGAGTGAATTGAAAGTGAAAAAGGAAGGTTTGCCGAAAACGACGGATGAAGTGTGTGAATAAGCAGTTGCAACGGCATCTAGTTGTTTAGAAGCCCGTCGAGGTGTCGCAGTTGAGGCGCGCGCGAGCGACTCGGTGCAGAAACGATCAACAGAGAACACCCTTGGACGCTCTGCTTCTTCATTCATAATTTACCAAGAACCCAAATACTTTCCGAACAAGAATGGAATTTGAATGGTGTTGCTTCCCAGCATCACATCTTCGAATCGGGCTCATCGGTATACGACGGGAGCAGATTCTCCTCGGATAGAGATGGCAGGTCAAAACGTCCGTACGACGTTACGTGGCCATAGCCGAGGCGATGGCTCCTTGAGTGAGAATGGGAGCGAGAATGTGACGACCCATGCGAGTGTCTCCGCGTGTGAGAGTGCGACGGAGTCCGCGAAACCCACGCCTCATTCGACGCCAAGCCTCGCGCTTCGGCTTCCGACAACGAATCGAGAGATACAGGCGCATACACGAGCATTGACCCCTCTGCTACGGGCACGCTAGTTGATCCCATGTACATGTCTTGAGGTGTGCGTGCAGGAAGGAGGAAAACTCTTTGGGGTTTGCCATCCGGATTGTCAACGGAGCCAAGCGGAACATCTGAGTCATCTAGTTCAATGCAGCCATACATGCGCTGGCGCAAGAGTTGCTTGTAGAAGTGCGAGACGGTGAAAATGAATTGTAACTGATTGTTTATCGAACCATAAAGTTCATCAGGGACACGGGCGCGATCGGTGGATTGATCAGCGGAATTTGAGGAGTCAGGATGTGCATAAATGGAGTTACGTCAGAAACATAGCGTATGCGAGCCGTGCGGCATGAGTGTGGTGCGACTTACGCGGACGACGAGCAGAATGGCAGTAATTGCCACAAAACCGAGTACGGCGTGCTCAAACCATTGCTCACAGTTCTCCGGGTTCAGGCCGGCCTCCGCGAGGTCGCGCAGCAGCTCCGGTTGCCCAGAAATTTCCTCGCAGACAGTGGCGCGTGCGGACGGCCGGAAAGAGGCAAGTGCCGCAGCGACAGTTAGGAGTCCGCAGAAGCAGATGTCTGCGAGCGAGTAGTCTCGATATAGGCGCACGAGAGCAGGCGTGCGCTATTGGGGAATGCTCAGAAACGACGGAACCAAGGGAGCTGGCAATGCCACACACCTTAATGACACCTATTGCCCCAATCACGCACACTACGCTGGCAGTGGTAAAGTACGCGGAAACAAGCAACCACACAAGCTTGAGGCTATCGACTCGCCAGCCATCTGCAGAACCCTCCCACTCGCTCTCTGACTCCCACCTGAGCACACGCCAGAAAGAGAGGACGCGGATAGCGACAGCCGAATTAATGACGGCGCCGACGAGGGACAGGACAAGCGCTGCGACTCTGGTTTTTATTCGCATCATGTGTGCAGCGCCAGAGGACGGCAGTCAGCGACGGAAAGAGTGGTGGAACAAAGGAAAGGGGGATACTAACCTAGCAAAACGACTCATAAGTAATTGTGTGGTAGCTGACCTGAGCGGTCAGAGTCCGTCCGGAGGATATGTATCGCAAGTAAGGAATGATGTGTCACGCGCATCTGCGACACTTGCCGTCTTCGGATCTCGGCCAGCCTGATGAACAACAACACAACACGACATCAGTCTGCTTTTTTTGTGTAATTCTTGTATTTATTCAACTTCTCGGCTCTGGAGAGTTCCCGTTGCAAGAAGGCTAAAGACTATAATTATACTCATTTCTTCTCTGTTGTTAACCAGTGTGTCCAACTTCACAGGCCACTTTGGACTCGTTTTAGGTACTTCGAGCAGTGACGATGCATTGGGGTCCGGCCATGGCCGAAGTGGTGGTCTTGGCTTGGCATGTCGAGACTCGACGCTGCCGTCCGGAGGTTGAACAAATTCAGTGTAGAGACTGATCCAGGCAAGGCTAATCTTGATCACACAGACAGGAATCAAAACTTTCGCCGATGTCACTGTGACGTGACCTCAATTGCCCCTTTCGAACTCTACGTCTTACGAAGTTCTTCCTGACTTTCGCGTTACACAACGTTTCTACCCACAAGCCCGCAACTTGTCTTCCGACTCACGCGCGATTGCTACTCGATTACAAGAAAGATGATCACTGGGAAATCTGACTCTCCTCCTCCAGCATACTCTGCAATTCCCTCCATCGACTCAACTGAACCTTCTGCCGAGCAACAATCCGCGTCAACGTCTCATTTGCATCTTGCGACGACTTCATGCGCCAATGAGGCCGCTATATTAAATGCTACGTTTCCGCAACAGCATCCACACAGGGCCTATGGGCCAACACCCATACCTCAGCAGTTGGAGCGAGGCGTTCTTTTACCCTATTATGACCCACAGTCGCCGTACGCCATGCAGCAGGCGGTTTCTCGTGCTCGGTGGCGGTTCTTTGGTGCATTTCTCTGGGCACTTGGGATATGGGTTGCATTCGGGCTCGTGACGGGTGGAATTGTAATTGATATTCGACGACCTTGACAGTTCGCTTGAGTAGAGCTTTTAACCCTTTTCTGTGCGTCGTGCGGAAAACGAGGCGATATATTTGATATCCAGGATACGCACTTGTGAGTGCTGGAAGCGTCATCATTGCCTCTGTATTATGTGAATTTACGTTGTCCACGATCTGCACAGACGGGGACACCTCTTGTATTAATTCGCATATATGGACAGATTATGTACATTAAATTGTGATTGTAGTGGCTAGATCGGTTTGAACAGTAGCTAGAAGAATGGGAGATCGCCTGGACATAAATGACAATAAATGCGTGAAAGGGAAAACATCGCAAATCGTGGGCCTTGCCGCGGAGAGAACCTGTGACTAGTGAATTGTGAGGAGAGCACCGATGATGGCTTGTCTTTTCTTTCCTTGTACTCTCTACTGAACTGTCTTTCCGTCTCTTACCTCCACCCCTCCATCTCTTAGACACCCATCGTCGTCGTGGGGTGCTAATGATGCCTCGGAACACTTGGTTGGTACTGGACTCAGCCAGCCCGCAACATGCTGTGCCTTGAACGGTCGTGTTGCCCGTCGCCGTCGGTGAGGCCGCCAAACGCGGGCGTCAATGGGGAAGAGGTGGTCCGTGCGTGAGAAAGCTAGTGACGGATATGGCAAGCCCGGCTTAGCAATCTCCCCTAAACAACGTCTGGTCAGACTCGGCCATAGCACACGCGACTGTCGACTTTCTCCCGAACCCCGCCAACAACGGCAACAGCGGTCGCGCCCCCCGCCCATTGTCCGTCACTGTCACAACTTTTTGTCATCTGCTCGCACCTTCTTCTGCTCTACCCCGTTCTGTCAACCTCGACACATCTCTCTGTCATCGCGGCTTCAGCTCTTGCGCGTCTCCATCAATTCCCGTCGTCGTTGTCGTCGCCGACGAGCACGTCGACACTCGCCATCCCTTCGCCGTCCTCTGCGCTACCCAACGAGTCTTGGCGTCATAGGACGCCCCTGTCTCTCTCCGTAGAGCGTGTTTTGACGCGTTTGACGCGATAGTTCGCTGGTGTTCCGACCTACCGACATCGTCGTCCAACAACGACCTCGCGCTCGCACATTCAACCCATACCCCGCAATTTTGTTACCAGGCCCTCCGCTAGTCACCGTGGCGTCGTCTATCGTGCAGCCGCGTTCCATTCCGGCCTCCGTGCACCAGCACGTCCGCACCGACGAGGACTTCATCAATCGCTCCTTGTTGGATCAGATTGACACCGACGCGGACACAGATCCTGTCTTTTCATCCGATTCTGAGGCAACGGGCGCCAGCAGGAGCGGTGGTACAGTCGGGGGACGTCATCTGGGCTCCTCATCGTCGCAGTCGTCAGTTGAGTCTTCAGGAGTAGCTTATCCCTATCAGATGCACGTCGCTTCGCAGCCACCCCCGCGAAGCGACTCGCCCAATGGCCAGCGAGCCAGCCTAGCCTATGCCTCACACGGTGAACACTTCATACATACCCCTCAGCAATCATTGTACAATAACTCAAGTGCCGAGCCTGAGTTCTCTCCCTTCCCCGAAAGCGATTCCCAGCCCTCTACAGCTCCCTATGATAATACCACCTTCCGGAACAACACAGTCTTCAGCTCTTTTCTCCCACCACGAGCTCGACCTTCAGTTGCAGGGCCGCCATCGGCTGGGTTTAATCACGACGTAAACGCTATTAATTACAATCAGTTTAGTGGCTTGTCTGCAGCCGACGTATTTGGTACACAGCAACCTCTCGCGCAACTGGCGGCTCAACAGCAGCAGCAGGCTGGCGGTACTCGTGGGTATGACTACATCAACGATAGCCAGGCGATGAAGCCCAATGGCAAGCCTGTTTTCACTAATATGGATCCGTTCAATGCGTCCGTTGGAGGAGCTACTGCTGCAGGCATGTTGCAGAATCATCAAATGACTAAGCCTGCGCCGAACCAGGCGCAGCAGCAGCATGCTCATAACTTTGCCAATCAGCCCTTCGCAAACGGACTATTACAAACACAACAGCCTCAGCCTCAGGCTCCTTATGGTCCACATATTTCGACAAGTCACGGTGCTCCTATGCCAGGATCGGGGGTCTCTCACTTGAACGGATTAACAAATGTTCCCATTACAACTCAACAAGAAGAAATTTCGACAATATTTGTTGTTGGATTCCCTGATGATATGCAGGTATGATCAATTGTGGACTTGATAATGGCGCTTGTTTATTGATTACTTTGTTGCAGGAACGCGAATTTCAGAATATGTTTACCTTCTCTTCGGGATTCGAGGCTGCGACTCTGAAGATTCCCAACAAAGATTCAACAGCATACGGATCGAATGCACCCTCATCAGCGGCTAATGCTTCTGGTCGTGGACCATATCAGACTGGCTATCCTTTCTCTGGAGCGAACGACCCGTACAATCTATTAGCGGCAAATCAAAGTGGTGTTGTTATTGACGGCCGGGACGGCACGAACGCGTCTTGGCCATCAGTCGACCCGAATGATCTTGCAGGTGGTAGTAATGCGAACAACCAACAGACGAATAATCCTGCCCCACCACGCAAGCAGATCATAGGCTTCGCGAAGTTCCGCACACGTAGCGAGGCGCTTAGTGCTCGTGATTTGTTGCAAGGTCGACGCATTGATATTGAGAAAGGCGCAGTATTGAAGGCAGAAATGGCCAAGAAGAACTTGCATACGAAACGAGGAGTCGGTCCGCTTGGTCCTCCGTTGAGCGTGAATGTTGGAGGAACTAATATGGGTGGTAGCTCAGGGAACACAATGGGTGGAGGACCTGGTGGAAACCTAAGCAGTATCGCGGAAAACATTTCCGCAATGACAGGCTTGCTTTCTCCAGGAGTCCCTCCTGGCCCGGAAAATCTGTCTGCGCGAGAACGTGAACTCGGAACGTTAGGCGCAATGGGACTTGCTAACCTGGCAAGACGTGATCAGCGAATGGACCCGCAGGACGAAGATCGTGATAGCCGCCGCAGGCGTGACTTTGGGTCCATGAGTACTTTGGCCAATAATTTGAATTCGCTGAATATCCAATCATCTCGTGGACCACGAGAACGTCTTGAAGAAGATGAACGAGAGCGTGAGAAACGGAGGAGGGAGAAAGAAGCAGAACGAAACGGTCGACTGCGTAATCAGGCAGCATACGACGCGTTTCACTCTGTGGGGCCTGGCCAGCGCAATCCGTCGCTTTCTACTGTCTTATCGCCTTCAGAGAGCCTTGGCGGATACCCTTTTCCAGGAACACAAATGTTCTCCCCGCAGGAGAGCGTGAGCGCACAGAGTTTGGATACTTGGCCAATCGGACCGTCAGCAAACTCTCAAAGGCTGGGTAATCTGGGTGGTGGTTTAGGTGCGGTTGGTTCGAAGCGGTCGGTACCTCTCGGAATATCAACGAACCTAGGCGGTGCTAATGCCTCGTCATCGCGAGAGAATAGTCCGATAGAGCCGACTACGGCGCCAGCATCAGTCTCTTCTCGTAGTGGAAATTCCGAGCATACACCATCACACGAAGCAGAGATGTTCTCGCCAACACCTGCAACAACACTCTCATCTCATCCTTCCTTGTCTTCGCTCGGTTCTCGATCTCGGCCATACTCTCCGCCGGCAGATGCTCCACCATCGACTTCAGGCGCTCTGTCTTCTGTTCCGGAACAACAACAGGCTCCGCAAACGCAAATACAAAGTCAAGGCCTCCCACCACTCCCAGCATCCAGCTCTTCTAGTGTCTCCGGTTCTCGAAGTAGCACTGGGAGTGTTGACGAAGATATATCGCGCACAGTAGGCAATATTGACGTCAATGCACAACAAGGGACAATGTCGCCTCAACTACCTTCACCCAATTCGGGGTCGAGTTCTGGCGTACCATCCCGAGGGAATGCATCTGATCAGAATCCTCCTGTACGTATTTAACGCATTGCATTGCAAATCGCGCTTGTTATTCACATAGATGCTTCTTGCAGATCAACACACTTTACGTGGGAAATTTACCGACGTCACCGATTCCGGGCAACCAGCCGAACTATCTTGAAGATAGCCTTCGTAGTCTCTTCGCTCGTTGCCCGGGTTACCGTAAGCTGTGCTTCCGTCAGAAGAGCAACGGGCCGATGTGCTTTGTAGAGGTATGTTGCATCTATATTTGACAACTTGGTCATATTCTTACGCTATTCAATAGTTTGAAGACGTAAACTATGCAACAAGAGCTTTGAGTGAGCTTTACGGCAACACGTTGAACGGATTGGTTAAGGGCGGCATCAGACTATCTTATAGCAAGAACCCTCTGGGAGTTCGCACTCCCACGAATGTGGCTAATGGTAGCGGACTCCACCAAAGCTTACAGTCCATCGGATCTGGATCTTTCTCGAGCCTCCAAGATGCCTTCTCGCGTCATTCAACCGCTGGCATCTTATCTATCGATATGAACGCTATCAGAGGAATGCGCCGAGACACAGGCGAAGTAACATCGCCTTCACAATATTTCGCGTCTTCGCCTCCACCACCGCGATTCTTCTCTCCGCCGCCGTCTTCTGGCTTCGGATTCCCTGGCCAAGCCAGTGCACCGGGTTTGGTGAGGTCTAATAACTCAAGTTTTACTTCCACTTTTTCGCCATTCGGGTCCTCAACACCTCCAGAGATGACACCACAGCTGGCTACCTCTGAATCGGCCGAAACTTTCAAGTCCACTAATGATTCTTCAAGCACTCCAAGTCTAGAAGCGGCTCGCCGAGTTGATAATCTCTGATCGAACTTATTCCTTTTATGTTGTCCGTCACACAAACATCTTGCAATCTGTATGTATTTGTCAAGCAATTCCGCCTGCATTTTGTGTTTCTTTACCTGGTCATACTCTATTTGTGTTTCGTTGGACCTTTTTGATCGCTATATCTCGTCTTCTTCCGCGATTTCGAGTTTCTTCGTCTCCTTCCCTTCCACAAATTCAAGACGCATTGTAATCCCCACCATAGTTTTTGCGCTACCCCAACCATACCTGCTCTGTCAAATCCCTCTCCCAGGTTGTCTCCTTTGTCGTACTAACTGCAATTTACTGTCCACTACTGACATAGCTCGTGTTGTTTTTATTCCAACTCGTCCCTTTTATTATTACTCGTAGCGTTTGCATAGCATCTATACATCCACGTTTACCCCTTTGTCTGTCTTCTTTTCTGGGTCTACTTCGTCTCGTTTACAACCCATTCATATCAATGCCACCCAGTCCAATCCAATCCAAATCAATTTGTCTTTAAACCAAGTCTCCACATCATGATTCACCTCATTATATCGCTGCGCACGCTTTTAACGTACTCTCTGCTTATATAGCTATGTATGTATATGTTTCCCTCCATCTCTATTTCTTCGTTAAACCCTCATTAGCGAGCATAAATATGGATGTGAACAATTTTTCATTATTTTCTTTTTTTTACCCCAGTAACCAAGCTTCTTTTGTATCGGATAGTTTGTCGTGCGCTGTCTAGCTGTAATATGAAGTGATTTTCTGCTTTATGCGAATGCAAATAATGACCATGCCTTTCGTTTTCGTTTCGTTTCTGGGTGTTTTGTACATATTTGGAAGGTGAGCTGCCATTTTAGGCAAACAAAAGGCAATGAGCACGAATAAAGACAAGTCGTTTCATGCACGTATTTGATGAGATCTAATCTTCATCCAGACGTTTTTAGTCGACTCACGGGTTTTTATACCCTCAACGACATCCTTCTACCTCTTGCGGCATTTATTTACAAATTTGGTGAGCGGAAGGGCATTCAATTCATTAATATTCTTGCAAAAACAGTTACACAATTGCCGATCTGTTACAAAACACTTGAACTATTCAAACCCAAGAAAAGCATACGGTGGAATTCATTGAAAAAAGAAACAGAAAATAGGACATATTTCACAACGAGCTTGGTTCGTCAGCCTGTGGCTCGCCGACGCCAAGGAAATCCTGGTACACGCTAGACGTGTCCTGTGAAGGAGTGCCAGGCACTAGCATCACTGGTGATGCTGAAGAACGAAGTTCATCTATCTCGATATCGGGCTCTTCTTCTTTTATCTCCGCAGCAGGCTCCTCAGACTCCTCCGAATGACGCTCCGACTTGATGATATATGTATCGTCGTGTTTGATACGATCCGCTCTGGAGGTCAGAAGCTGCTCTTCCAGCGGGCCACTCGGACCAGCCAGATCAGGAGCGAGGAGTAACCCAGCCTCGATTTCTTGCGTGGCCTTTGATGATTCCAGGTCCGCTAAGTTTGAAGGATACGTCGCACCCTCCGGCTCCACGAAGTCGTATCGATCGTGCCAGTCACCCAGCACCTTCTGCTCGACGTCTCCGGGCCGACGTCCCTGAGGTTGGTTGCGAGCATTAAGCTTAAGACCTCCAAGGCTGACGGAACCAAAGCAGTTCTTCAATACCTGCGAATCGAAACATGATTCAGTATTCGGTATACAATATTGTATACTACGGCATGTAAAGAACCAAATGACGTACCCAAGGACCCAGCCTATACCTCCGCTCCTTCGACATTCGCGCCATCTGTACGGGTGTGTCCACGGCCTGGTACGCAAGCATACTCCTAAGAGGCGGAAGTTTTGACCTCGGCGACGGTCGAAACGGCTGGGTGGTTGGTCGTAGTTCGCTACTTTCCGATACGTGTCTGCCCTTAATGTGCGCTAGAAGCTCCAGCTGATGCGCAAATTGATTTTCACATCCTAGGATAACATTCGTCATTATCATTATCATGATACCTCTCAATTTCAAATAAACCGGGACCGACCTTGATATGGGCAATAAATGGACTTCTTCACATGATTCTGAAGGTGCTGAGCCAATGCATCTCGTTTGTTGAACCGGCGAATACAGTCATCCCACCAACACGGGAATATCTTCTCCTATGACATTACGTCAGATCGAATATACGAAGAAACTGTCGAGTGCCTGACCTTTTCTGGAATTGAAGTAACATGATCCTGAACGTGTGCTATTAGAGTCTTCGCACTATTCGCGACGTGGGAACAATCGATCCAGAGACATGGACGTTCCCGAAGGCGCGATGAAGAAATTTCGCTAGCTTGTTGGGCTGACAGCGATTACTCAGCGATGAAGTGAAAGAACCTATTTGAATTGCATACCTAACTTGAGAGTGACCTCTGCAGACAGACAAGGGTTTACATTAGCAAAGGCTCGTAAATGGAGGAAATTTTACATACCATCGACGGGCGCTGTGACGTCAACTGTACTCTTAGTCTCTCGACGGCTCGCCCGTTGCTGCACCACCGATGGATTAGTTCTCCGCTTAAAGAACAATAATCGTTGCTCTTCTGTTAACTTTGGGACTTCCACGAAGACTTGCGAGCGCTGCGTTGGATATTTCGCCGGTTTCCGAGACGAGGTGGGACTTGATGAAGGACCACTGGTCTCCCGTCTGGTCCTTCGTACAGCCAAAGGAGGCGAAGACGAACTTTGCGGTGAATCCGGAGAGGGTAAGAATAAAGGATTAGAGGAATCCTCAGGGGGATGTTGCAGCACCGTGTCTACGAGCATAACATCCTCACTAGAAGCATGTGATTCCACCGCAGATACAGGAGGCGGCTGATCGGTATGAGGATTTGCATCCGATGCGCCAGTTGTATCCGAATTTGATACTGGAACCAACTCCACATGATCGTCGATTGTAGTATAATCAGCTAAAGGATTTGACACGGCTGATCCAGGATTGTCGTCGTCTTCAGCTTCGCTATCAGGAACTTCTTCAATCCTAGCGCTACCTGGATTCGTTTCAAAGGTCATAACGGGCGGGTCGTCGGTTAAATCTTGCATCATCACAGTTACGGGTTCCACAGCCTGCCTTTTCAGCGGTGGCTGTAGTTCGTCCTCAGAAGACGTCGATGATGGTTCGGAAGCACTCCGTTTTGCTGGTATAATTCCAAAAGCCCAAAGTATGTCCTTGGCAAGTGTCTTTTTGTTTGCAGAGTCGGGTGTTATCGGGATCGGTGGTCTATTATCATGCGGTGGTGGTGTGGTCATACGAATCTCTTTCTGACCATTCGAAACCGAAGGACTTTGCATAGTTTGCGTGGCGGGAGGTGGATGTACAGAAGTGTCAGAGTGGGACGTTGCAGAAGTGTACGGGGGGACGGGCATTTTGATCTCAGGAGGAGGAAAGAATTTCTACGTGTATTATGAAGGTCAACTCACATTAATAGTTGAAGAAAGCAGTTTTGTCAAGTTCAAACTTACTGAAGTGTCTGAAGTGTGTGGGCCAGGTGATACTGGAATCTTCTGCTGGAGGAGTGCAGGATTCACAGTGCTTGCCAAAGCAGCCGGATTTGCATTGAAAAATGGCGGAACGGAGTTATTTGAACTAGTTCCCGAAGGTGGTGGAGCCGTAGAGTTGACCTATGTTAATTTTTTAAGAAAAAGTAGACCAACCTTGTGATTTGTATGTAGGCAATTGACTTACATGTTGTTGGGAAACAGGTTCAGCTCCTGTTGCTTGCGGGCTTCTAACCGAATGTACGTTTGATAAGCCCTGGTATTCGGACGTAGCACTGCGTGAATCGGCATTCTGATTCTCGGCGATAAGCTGTGTGGGACCCTCAGTGCGGAGGTATGCCCTATCATCGCCGTGGACGATGGATACCGTGTCTTTAATGGGATAAGTCTGGACTCGATCTTGCAGCTTGATTATATTATCGAGCTCATTCTGCCTCTGTAGTAGTTCCTCAGGTGACATGGGAGGAAGGTCAAGGAAGTCCTTTACCGTTGGCAGGGGCTGCCGCTGTGATACAGTACTACTGAAAGTAGGCTCATGATGATGATCGTCTCGCCTCACATGACCTTCTCCCGCCTGTCCCTGTGTTTGGCTCGGAAGTGACCTTTGAGTTGCACCAGCTTCTCTTGCGTTTCTAGTCCGAGAGTCAAATTGCAGCGATCGATCGCTGTTCGGCTGATAACCACCAGTGCCTATGGGCTGCTGCTGTGTTAGGGTAGTGTTGAGCACCGTCTCAAGAAGGCGAATGTCTCGCCTCGCGTGATCTTCTCCGGCCTGTACCTGTACTTGGCTTGGAAGGGTCCTTTGAGTTGCACCAGCTTCTCTTGCGTCTCTCGTCCGAGGGTCAAATTGCAACGACTGATCCCTACTTGGTTGATAACCACTAGCGTCCAGGGGCTGCTGCTGTGCTAGAGTAGCGTTGAATACTGGTTCATGAAGACGGCTATCTCGCCTCGCATGATCTTCTCCGGCTGGTACCTGTACCTGGTTTGGAAGTGTCCTCTGGGTTTCACGAGGTTCACTAAGTCTCGTCTGAGAGTCGAGATGCAACGGTTGGTCCATGTTCAATTGATAACCACTGGCGTTTCCCCGTAAGTGCGCATTCGCATAATCTCCTAAAGCACCTGCAAGGGAGGAGCTAGTGCTAGCCGCTGGAACATGATGCCCTCGCCCTGATCCTTCGCCAGACATTCGCATTGATTCCGGAATAGAGCGTTCTCTTGCGTATATCCGCTGAAAGATAGCTTGTGGGATGCCCGATTGTGGGATGCCCGATTGCGGGATGCTCGATTGTCCCGAAGCTCGTCGCCCGCCAACATTCGATGGGGCGTAACTAGTCCTAAAACGCGATTGCTCGTTCGCAGTCTGCCTTTCAGCTACTTGTTGAATTGGATCTATGCTCGAAGGCGTTTGTCTCGATCGGACGTATTCCGTCTGTGTATTTTGTTGCTGATGTTGAGTCACGTCAGGGTATGGTTCTTTCAAATAGATCTCCCCATTGGTGACCCGCGAGGAACCTTGTTGAAACACATTATTATAGTCCCGATCAGGTGATAAAGGCATCTGAGCCCCAATCGTGTAATTCTTTCGAGGTCAATCGCAGTTAATTATCCAAACGCATTGAAGCAGAGCATTGAATTACACACATTGGCAGAGATTCCATTCGTTGTGTACGCCGCCTGACTGTTCATCGAAACATTCGTTGGATTTACGAGGTTGGTAGGGGACAGAACAGGTTGGCGTTGATTCGCTAAGTGGCTGGGACCTGCATACTGAGAAACGTCATTCGCAAAAATGTTCGGCCTCTCCGTGATTGGCCTCATGTTTGAAATACGCTGCAAGTCCTCCAACTGTTGTCTAGGTATAAAGTCAGACGATAGCATTGGAATGAGGAGCTATTGACATACCTAGCTATATCGCCCTCGGCAATCCTTCTCTGCAATGACTGCTGTGCCCTTAGATACGTCTCCACTCCTCTTCTGTTAAAATCGCTGAGCAACTCCACCTGCCGCTGTATCCATCGCTGATTCTCCACGAATTGTTCAGGGGTAATGACAAATGGTACTCGAGGTTGCAGAGCATTGTTGTTATTGTTATTGAAGTTGTTCCCCGGAGCCATTGCACATAGGATGACTCCGTCGCGTTTCTCCCTAAGTGATACGACTGGGTAGGAGATTAGGCAGACAACCGCGTGTGGAAGCAAAGGGATGTTTTACGTTTCTTAAATTCTTTGAATGCGCCGCGTGCGCGAATGAGTCACGGACATGGCACGTGCAAACGCTGGCTGCTAACTTAACTCTCATGAATACGCTCACAGTCCACGGTTTCCTCCACTCGCTGCGTCGTTCCTGCACACGTTCTTATGCCGCAGCTGTGGCAGGATCAAGCCCAGTTAATCCTTATACAGTTGGTCCGTTCCAAGTCTTTGACCGAAATGCAAAACGTATGCAGAAGGACCGTGCTGCTATTCGAGATGGCGGTGAACGGAGCCGGACAGTTGACTATATTCGAGATGAAATTGCAGACAGGATGGTTGAACGATTCTTAGTGAGAAAATTCTCTGCGTGCTCTTGTGATACTTTGCACCAACAACGTTTAAAGGACATTAAACGCTCCTTCGAGAGCATTGTCGACCTTGGCGCTGGTCCCGGTCACTTCACCAAACTATTAGAACCGGAGAACGCCCAGAAGTGTATAATGCTTGACCTTAGTCGTGAGTTCTCTATTTCATATTTCATACGAAGTGTTTTTTCAATTCCAACGTGTCTCGTAGGCAAAATGCTTGAACGGGATAATGACGAAGAATACGCAAGTTTGTCCTTTCGTATATTTGACTGTGTCCAATTGACCTATGCCCAATGAATCCAGTTGAGATAGAAAGAATTGCTTGTGATGAAGAAACGCTTCTTCAGACCATACCGTCGAACTCTCGAGAAGCCATTGTATCTTGCCTGAGCCTCCATTGGGTGAATGATCTTCCTGGTTAGTGCATTGGCCGTTGAAAGCGCACTTGTAATTGACCAGAATCGGTACAGGTACACTAATTCAGATTAGAGAAGCTCTGAAACCCGACGGCGTTTTCCTTGGGGCTTTATTCGGAGGTGATACACTATTTGAACTTAGGTGACAAGCCCAGCTTCCGGACCTGTTATCACGTACTGAACTTTTGTCTAGAACATCACTTCAGCTCGCAGAGGCCGAGCGAGAAGGTGGAATATCACCTCATGTGTCTCCGATGACTAGTAAATTCCTTCCTCATCACTAATCAATAATTTCTGATCACCGATTACCTGCAGACAACAGTGACATGTCCAATCTCATGGGACGTGCCGGCTTTACGTTACTTACCATCGACGTTGACGAAGTGAAAGTAACTTATCCGAGTATATGGGAACTTATGGATGACTTGAGAGATATGGGAGAAAGTAATGCAGTACTAGGCAGGTCAGACGATTCTGTTTTTCATAACGAAGACCGTTTTGAATAAAACTTTTTTCAGGCGGAATATCATTCATCGGGATACGTTGGCAGCAGCATCTGCCATCTACAAAGGTATGTGTTCATGATCGCCAATCAATACGAAATATCTAAGATCAACGATAGCAATGCATGGGAATGATGATGGTACGATCCCCGCAACATTCCAAGTGATCTTTGTTGTAAGTTCGCTTTGTGTTCCATATATACGAATACTCTAACAGATGCATATAAAGATCGGCTGGAAGCCGTCACCCAACCAGCCGAAACCTCTTGAGCGAGGGACAGGGCAAGCAAACCTTAAAGATGTTCTGTAAATTACCATAATGTCTTTCAGTATGCGTGCCAACTGGAAATTATCATGATAAATCTACATTCCGTATAATTTCTGCCTTTTCACGCGACTTGCCAAGTCCCGGTGCACTCTCATCGTCACAATTAACAACTTCAGCCCCGTCCAATGCAAGGGTCTCATCTTGCAGTTTGAGGGGTACAAGAGTAAGGTGGCCGGATACATTTGCTTTTACGCATCAAGCTGTAAATCGCCTCCTCCCAACCCCTATTCTCCGTCTGGTGCACTAAAACTTCAAAAACATGTTCTACCGTAAGGACTTTTACGGGCCTTCACCTTTGCGAGGCATTTCCCTATTGGAAGACGAACGAAGAAGTTTTTTTAGTAGGGACGTGTCCAGATTGAATATATTAGTATGGTAATGTATTTGTTTAAATTGTATATGGAACGGTTTAGAATATTTTATTTACAATCAATCACAAAATAGAAAAAGCGAGGTTGGTACACTTCTTAGCCTGCTACAGAGCTCTCGAACGACCCAGTCCAGGAATCGAGAAGAAAAGTAACTTAGTAAGATCAATTGGAATGGGTAGGAAGAAAAGTCTTATAACAAGTTCAGCTTTGATATTCAGTGACTCGCTGGTATAAGGAAATCCTGATAAGTACTAAATGTATCTTATGGTGGAATTCTGGACAGTAGTATCAATGTCATGGCTGCGCGGCAGGTGGCGTTTAAGTAAGAAAGCAGGGCAAACAAAAAGCTCGAAGACGTTCTGTAGATTAAATTACTTCTCGTGCCATTGCATTTTTAATTGACAATGCACTGGATGAAAATCATCATGATAAACTCTACAGCCTTACTGCAATACACCGTCTCCTTGTTACGGCTCTGCTATGGCAGGTTCTGATGCACCCTCATCATCGTCCTCAACACCTTCAACCTCCTCTAGTCCAACAGCCTCTTTGCTGTCAATTTGAGTAGCGCCAGAATTCGAGGGTTGAATAAATTTTCGTTTAGGCATGACGCTGTAAATTGCCGCTTTCCAATCCCTATTCTCTGTCCAATGTACCAAGATCTCAAAGACTTGATTCACTGTAAGGACTTTACGAGTCTTCATCTCTGCAAGATATTTCCCTATTGGAAGCCGAGCGGTGCGGATGCCAGATTCTTTGGCTTTCTTTTGGCACAGGAACTTGATGGAAAGGGGTGGATATTTGCCAGGTTGAGCTTATATAAACGAAGTTGAAAGGTGCATTAAGAGCTTACTTTATGTCTGTTGCGATCGACGATTCCTCCGAGAATGTAAGTTTCGCTTTCTCTTAGCTCTTCTAGCTCATCGTCTGCATCTGCTGTAAGATAGACGACTGCTTCCTTCGAGCTTCTCGACCGTTTCCCTTTATCCACCTCTACTTCATCATCTTCGCTCGTGTTTTCCGTAGTCGATTCATCTCTCCATAGGCGTTCATATCCTTCATCCCACCACTCGCAACTCGTCCATCGTTTATACCCTGCATTGTTCTGCTCTTCGAGTCGAGTACGGAGTCGTCCACTGAGAGAAGTGAATAATAGTGTTTCGAAGGGGCATGTGGCATGTCGATTTGCGGAGTAGCAAAAGGCAAGTTGGGAGTTCATAGAGGCTACTTCCTGCGATCCAAAACGCATAAGTCAGAACTTAATGCGAGTCGAGAAGCATATAAGTAGCTGTATGCGCACCCTGTCCGTCATATAACTATCAAACCCAAGGTCTATAACTACGCGCGCTTTGAACGTTCGAACAGGCCCACTTGGCTTGACTTTCTTCCTCGCCGGTTCATTAATATGGTCCACATCCTCAGCATCCTCGTCGCCTGTTCGAGTAGCAGCGGCGCGTTCCCTCTGAGCGCGTTTCTTCTCCTTCTTCACGGCCTTCTCTCGTTTTCGTCTCTCGAGCTTCTTTTCTTGTAAGTACGCGGCTTTTGCGGCGCGTTTTTGGGCGTTTTTGGAGAGTGGTTGTGTTATGGTGGTAGAGGTGTTGTCCTTGGTCATATTTGTAGATGTAGAGTTTGAGTCATCTTGTTGAGGCTCTGGTACGATGACGATTGGTGCGGAGCTGCTTGAGGTGGATGGATCGTCTGCTTTTAACGAGGTTGACGTGTCCGCGATGGTTTGATCGGGTATGTTGGTTGTGTCGGCCATTGCTGGGTGACGGAACGGAATAAAATAAGAAAGCTGTGCTGCTACTCGTCCCTCTCTGAAATTCTTCTCTTTCTCTTTTCTTTACGGCCCGAGTGCTTTGCGTGATCGACGGTAACTTCAATTCAACGCGACTCGTCACTCACATCACACTTCACCTTGATTTTCAACAGCCATTCAGTACTCTCTCGCGGCTCTAGTTGCCGCCCTCCTGGCTGTCTTTGTCTATTTCTATTTATCACTTGATCTACGAGATATCAAAGACGCTTTGAAGATGGCTGCGATACAGAAACTTGAACATCTCGTCGTGAAGGCGGCTTCGAAGCATACTGCTACTGTTATCTTTGTTCATGGACTTGGTGACACGGGAGAAGGTTATTTTGTTGCACGTTTCACGTTGACAGAATCAATCACTTATTTGTGAGTTCAGGATGGGAACCAGTAGCTAAGATGCTTTCCAAGGACGAGGGTTTGAAGCATGTTAAATGGGTTCTACCTCATGCGTAGGTTATCTTTCGCATCGTGGTTTCCTGTTTTGATTATGGAGTCTTCCAGACCCATTAAGCCCGTCACTGCAAACATGGGCATGTCAATGCCATCGTGGTGCGTTTCCATTCTCGAATCTAAGCATTGTCACATGCTTATGAGTAAAGAAGGTTTGACATTTATGACTTCGGCTTTAACGCCAGAGAAGACGAGAAGGGCATGCTCGAGACTACAGTTTCGCTCAACGCGCTTATCACCGACGAGGTTGACAATGGAATACCTGCGTCGCGTGTCGTGCTTGGTGGATTCAGTCAAGGAGGCGCAATGAGCCTTTTGACGGGCCTGACGAGTGAACGGAAGCTGACTGGGATCGCCGTGCTGAGCGGTTGGTTACCGTTGCGATCCAAATTCGTATCTGTGAGGACGCTGTTCCTTGGCCAACGACCGCATTGTGCTCATTGGATTTTCGTTGAAATAGATGATGTCAGACCACGCAAAGAAACTACCGATTTTCTGGGGCCATGGAACGAATGACCCACTTGTTCGACCCGAAATTGCGAACGCCTCAAGACAATTCCTCGAGGACCAAATGGGTATTAAGGGGGCTTCGAAAGAAGATCCCACTGGATTGGAGTTCCATCCATATCCAGGACTCGAACACTCGGCGGCGCCTGAAGAGATCGGGGACTTGGGAAGCTGGTTGAAACGGGTCGTTCCCCAGACAGAGTGAAATCAAAGTTTCTGTATTTATAGTACATTTCGGGAATCACGACGACGATGGGGTAGGTAAGCGAGGGCGTGAATTGTATACGTGACGTTTTGTAGAATGTAGAATACACAAACGGGTGATCAATCTGTAGTGCTAGTTTTCTTCCGAGCCGAGGATGTGTCGATCTGTTACTTGGATCGACGGTTTGCGGACATAGCATTTTGGCTGATGACTTCGCGTGACACCCGTGGATACCAAAAAAGGCAAGGCTTCACGTTGAAATGCTTTGAGTGTTACACAAGCACCGCTCTTTCCACACCACACGTTCCCGACGCATAGAACTCCCTTTCTCTCACACACAATCGCGCCGCCGCTCACCCAACGCGCCAGAGCTGGCATCCTTGTCGTTCACTAGTTCACCGAGGGGAGCTTCGTATCCCCTAGCTTGTCATGAGCCGGGGTGTCGCCGACAATAGAGACCCAGACGACGCCAATCTCCCCTCCCAGTCCGGTCCGATCACATCACAGGGCCGCGCCAATGGCATCTCCGTGCCACCACCGCCGTCTACCGACATGCTCGCACAGAATCCCCAGTCGTCTGCGCCTAATGGTGCACCATCCTCGCCCAACGGCATCCAGCAGCCAAACGAGCCTCGCGAGCGCTCACCCGGCCCGCGCCTCGAGGAAATGGCGACCACCTCGGAAAGCGATATGGAGTTCCCGGACGTGGAGGATATGAGCAGGTTTATTAGATTAAGTGGAGATTTTGGGTTTGGACATGGTCGTTCACACGATTCGAATGAAGTATTTGATCCCGACCTGCGTCGTGTCAAGGTACGCGTCCGGTTTTCATGTTTGTTTTTCACTCAGGAATTGCTTGTTTTGTGAACTCGGGATGGAAAAAGCAAAAACCAGTGCGGGTATGACTAGTTTTTTCAAGACGTGTGCAGTACCACTAGTTGACTCGCTGATTCATCACTTATCATGGCTTCGGGACAGCGTGTTATCACTATTTGCATTTTTCCTACTTTCTAAAAGTGTGTGGCCGGTAGGAATGCTGATTTTGGTACTGCATTCTAGGTGTACGAACTAATAGGTTCTCGTTGGACCGACCGTGGAACCGCGTTTTGTTCGGGTGAATATGACAACGAGACTGAAGAAGCGCGTCTTATTGCGAGAGCAGAGGGAACGCACGAGGTCATTTTGTGCTGTATGATTCGCACAGCGGACATCTACCAAAGGCAGCAAGATACGTTAATTGTGTGGACCGAACTAGATGGCACAGATTTCGCGCTCAGCTTTCAGGATGTTGAGGGTTGTTCAGAAGTTTGGGAATTCATCACCGAGGTGCAGAAGCATCTCAATTGCAGAGGTATGACTGAAATATATGACTTTGAAGTCTATCCTTCGCTCCGCGACAGTGATGACTCCATCATTTTATCCCCCGTAATCTCGAACTTTGATCATGGTTCTCATTTTCTCGTCGAGCCTTGCAATTCCTTCAATGATTCTGACTTGTTCCCATTGTCAGTCCCAACCACCGCTGCTCAGATCGTCCAGTCTGGCCACCTTCCTCCTCCCAGTCCTGATGCCGGTTTTATCACAGAAATCGAGAAGGCAATGCGGAACATGGCGCGTTCGCCGAAATCTCGAGAGCAGATATGCAATTACATCCAGGAGAATAGATATATCCACCAGTTACTTGAAGTGTTTGAAGCTGCGGAGAAGGCTGAAAACTTGGACGCGTTGCATGCATTATGCAGCTGCATGCAAACTATCCGTGAGTAAAACGTTGGCATAATGAATCTGTGTTGATTGGTTTCTATTTTCCACTGTTAGTTCTTCTCAACGAGCACACGATGTACGAACATATTCTTTCTGACGAGTTATGGATGGGAGTAGTGGGCATGCTTGAATGTAGGCTTTCGCAGTTCCAACCCGGTGGCCTTGAATTTATCCTCGCGATATAGATGATCCAGAATTTCCCAAGTTCAAAGCGAACTATCGGGAGTTTCTTCTCCAGCGGTCTCATTTTGTCCAGCCCATTACGATCCGAGATGAAGCCATTCAGCGAAAGATTCATGCCACGTATCGACTGCAGTATCTAAAGGACGTGATCCTTGGCCGTGCGCTTGATGATTCGACCTTCAACGTGCTCAACTCGTGCATTATATTCAATCAGATGGACATCATCAATCACATAATGCGGGACGAGCCCTTCCTAGCCGAACTTGTCTTTTTATTCATCAAGCCCACAGGGACGAAGGGGAAGGAGAGGGAGAAAGACAGTGATATGGAGATTGACAAGCCTTCCGAGGCTACAACTGTGAATGGTGTAGTAGCCTCCTCCGCTGGCCCTTCATCCTCTCCGCAAGCGAGTCATTCGGACGAGTCTACTGATGTAGAGCGGAAGAAGGAAGTCATTCTTCTCCTTCAACAGCTCTGCATCATGGGCAAAAACGTGCAACTCCCTACCAGAATCAACCTCTTCCGAACCTTGGTAGAGCGTGGGGTACTCTATGCGGTCCAGTGGGCATTATGTAGGACAGAGAAGCATATCATTTTTTCGGCCGGGGAAATTCTCTCGGTCTTACTAGACCACCACGCGCTGAGCATACGAAATCACATACTGACTCAGGGTGTAGCTCTCAAACAGCCAACGGGGAACTTCGAGACCTTGATGAATCAGGAAAACTCCGAGATTCCAGATGTCACGGGAGGGAGTCCGCCACCGTTCAAGGAAACGCTCTCACAGGTCTTATGTCGAATGATGGCAAATAGCCAGGATCTTGCTCTCCAAACACAATTCGCAGATGCCCTTAGATTGCTTGTTGATGTACCAGCTATGGAACCGCAACGTCCTCCAGAAGTCCAGGTGTGTTTTTGTTTTACTTGACAAACTGACCATCTAACATACGATGGCACTCAGAACGGTGTTGTTGGGCTGCCTATGCAAAACACGTACTTAAATCGACCGCTAAGGGACGACCACGCCATTGAACGCTTCCTAGACAACTTCTATAAAACTTGCATTGAAACATTAATGCGACCACTCACTCACGACGTTCCTGATCACCACGAGCTGAAAGGTGAGGTTCCATTGCTAATCTCACGCTTCTTTCACTTAAGGGCAATTTAGATGAACCCTATTCACCGTCACGGGAGCGAGGCAACTTATATCTTTATTTGTGTGACCTCCTATGTAGCTTTGCCATCCAGCATTCATTTCGGATTTACTTCTTCATCCTCTCATCCAATGTCTTTTCCCGCATTGCTTCGTTATTAAGCGTAAAAGACAAGCATTTATGTCTTGGTAAGCATGCATCGTCCTGTCATGTTCTTTCGTCCTTTGACAGTGCTCAATGATGATCTAGCTGCACTCCGATTTTTTCGAATATGTCTCAAGATGAACAACCGCAATCTCTTCATTCACATGCACAAGCACGATTGTTTCACTCCTATATGCAAGCTGACCATACGAGAGGCGAGGCGAGAGAACTTACTTAGTTGTACTTGTCAAGAGTTCTTTGAATTTATGCGGAGGGTGAGTTTGAATTCATTTGTTCGTATATCGGTTCGTAATGGACGACGGCTCTTCTTCTACAGGAAAATCTAAGGGAACCTATTAATTTCGTAATGGAGAAGCACGAAAGCGACGTTCGAGAACTTGCGAAGTCGGCTCTTGGTTCTGCTACGTTCCAGGGCTTCGTCGCTCGTTGGGAGATCAACAAGGAACCGCTTCCGCCAGAAGTTGTTCCTGAAAAGAGGCAACAGTGAGTCATTTCATACTTAGCCGCAGGACACCCCTTACTTATCTCAAGGTACAGCATAATGATTCCTCGCATTCCGGGTCAACGTGTTATGGAATCAGAGGAAGACGATTCGTATTTCAACAGTGATGACAACGAGGAGGACAACATCGTACCTGTTCCTAGAGTCGATTCTTCGCTCTTCGGCTTGTTCCGGCGGAAACGACAACGTATAAGCACTCCTGGTCCTCATGCTCAGATGAACAAGGGTCAACGATTGATGAGCGTACCTTCGCAAAATCGACCTGTTTCGCCGTTATCATCGTTATTAGAGTATGACGACGATGAAGAAATGCCGCCCTTGTCTGAACAAATCCGATCGGAGAAAGAGCCTCCGGCACCTCGACCACCTATACTTCCGCCTAGGCAGATCCAGATCTTGCCATACGAGCCTAACGCTAACGATTCTGAACCTTCGGATCCGGAAGATGAGTTGTTAGAGTCGCTGGTTTCGAAAGACGTTGATGAGAAGCCGCCACCACCCGATGTTCAAAAGGGACCGCCAGCGACGACACAGGCTCAGGTACCAGAGAAGCGACGTCGTGGAGAGGAAGAGGAAGATGCGTTTGAGAGACTTGCACCGAAGAATCGGAGACTAAGCAACGCGTCGGACGAGGCCTCGCAAGTTGCTGCTGCGAAAGTACGGGCTGCTGCCGCTGCCGAGACGACCAGGAAGGCAGGTGAGGAAGGAGGACCGAAGAAGTTGAAACTCAAGTTCAGCGCTGCTTCTAAATCATCTCCTTTGTCGGAAACGAGGACATCCGTAGCAGCCAAGAAAACTGAGGTGAAGGATGGCACTGGGAACGGCTAGAAACTATGTTGTTGTTGTCGATTGATTGGGGCTTGTAACTTATACAATTTTTCCCTGTTTCTGTTTTCGCTTTTTTCTTCATTTTCGTTCGTTTGTTGAGTTTTTGTTGATGTGTTTTCTTCTAACTGTACATACGCTGTCTGTCTCTGAGGCATACATATATATTAACACCCTCACTCTCGTTTCTTATTCTGTCTTTTTTTCACAGCTTTTCCATGTCTGTTAGAATGCATGCAATCTTAATCTGCTAATATACTCATCTGCATGGACATCACTCGCTCGATATCTTGGACCTCGGTTTTGAGTTCATCTGTTTAGCGGTTCTTCAAGTACACTTTGTGAGAATATCCTTGCAACAATGACTGTTAACAAAGTAGCTGTGAGCCACAAGCCCACTTACAACCCACAACCCTCCCTTTGCTGTTATGACCATCAGTGAAACTCACAATTTCTTCTAAATTTATCGGGATGGGATCGGGACCTCAACTTATAATTAAATTGCATTTGTACATGTATGCACGCAAACTACACTATAAATATAATTTTCGCCAGGAGCAAAGGAGATACCCGAGACGAGTTTCACGAGTTTCAAACGCTATTACAGAGCCTAAATAACATCTAACAATATAACTGTCTAGGGAATTGGAAGAGGTAAAGCATGTTCAATGGTCTTAGGGTCCACGAAGGCCTGTTGATGAATTCGGCATGTCGATCATTCTGGACACGCGTGGGGCGAAGCGCGTCGATCAGATCCAACTTGGACGCGTGCTGCTCTTCATTCAGTCTCCATTCAACCACCATGAGCCTTAAACTAAAGCCAGACAGCACGTCTTCCCCCGGTGCACCATTCTCATGGGATACCCTTCCTACGTCACCCTCTGTAGCGTCACCCTCCGAACCGCCACTGTCTCCTCCGACATTATGGCTTGACGCGAAACAAATGAGGATCTTTGGTGCTGAGCCGCTCAGGCCTGAATTCGGTGTTGTTAGGTGTAAAGATTGTGATAAGCCGATACAGAAGAGTGCCTTTGCAGATCACGTCGGTAAGTGTATGGCCAAAGCCTTTTTGGGATGGTCGTTCAAGGTCCACTAACGCATACGTTCCATCAGAACGATGTCGGACAATTCGCGCTGGGGGCAAGAAGGGCAGCGCGAAAGTAGACGGTAAGGAGTGAACGATTTTTCTGCCTGGTTCATCGTATATATATGATGCTCAGACAAGAAGGGAAAGAAACGGAAAGCTGATGATAACGATACCATAGAAGATGAAGGTGGTGTGAAGAAAAAGAAACCCGCGACGAAGATCACGAAGGGGCGTCTCAAGGGGCCTGTGGACTTAGACAGACAATGTGGGGTTATAAATGACAAGGGTTTGCCATGCTCTCGTGCCCTTACCTGCAAGAGTCATTCTATGGGCGCGAAACGCGCGGTTCAGGGACGGTCGAAGAAATACGACGAGCTGTTGAGTGACTTCAATAAGGAGCGGAATCCCAATTACGTCGAACCACCCAAGCGCCAGACGAAGGCGGAGCGGAAGGAGAAGAAAGAGAAAGAGAAGGCCGAGAAGAAGCGGTTAGCAGTCGAAGCTGCAGCCGTAAGTGCCGCCGTCAAGCAAACGACTGGAGGATTGCAAAAGAAAAAGAAGACGACTACCACTGCTGCACCAGTCGCGACCGTCCCGCAGGATGACGACGAGGACGAGAATATGGATGATGTCGATTCGGAAGCAGAACTTGACTCAATGGTGAAAGCTGTGCGCAATGCTCAGACCACTGGCGTTATTGGCGTTCCTCTTGCTGTTCCTTGTGATGCCGGGAGCTGGTTCGTTGGGCGTCGGGAACGTTTACGGAATTGCAGAGACTTGATTGCGAGTGCCCTCATGCCTAGGGGCGCTATGAATGGCACTATGAATGGACCAATGACCAGTGTTATGAATGGAACGATGAACGGCAATGTGGGCGGGGCACCAGCTCGACTCCCACCTTGATTTCTATCACAGTAAGCTCAGAAACAGTATTAGCCTGTATGTATGCTCACAAGCTCCAATAAGCTCCAATAAGTGGCAAACGTCTTCACATATGTTTTAACTTTGCATTCCTTCTCTGTACTATTGACTCTTAAGTTTATATTTTATTGATCGCATCATGACATCACGGACTGCTTTGCAATAGGTACGTATGTCGTAGATTTGCAATTGATGGAATTACTGACGAGATAACATATCTTCTCTTCTATGGATCATGAAGATTCATACATGAATGTCTCTCGTCGTGGCGACAGCGCTGGTGTACTCGTCAACATTTTGTAATAAACTGTTTAATAATAAGCCATAGTGCAAAGCGGGGTCTGGAGATCGCAAAGTAGGTCCCCAAGAGACCTGGCGGAGAATAGGCTTGACCGGCAAGACTGCTCAATTTGTATGGGACATGCTCGGGCTACTTTGCTTGCTTACAAATTCTTATTTGATGCAACTTTGCGTAGTAAGTACCTCCCTTTGTGGTTCTCCATGGCTTGTCTGCTGATGTTGTATTGTGGCCAGCTTCGAAGGTCTATACTCGCTAGTAACATAGAAACCGGAATCCGGATGAAAGTCAGTGGCGTTTGGCTAAAAGTTACGAGAGAAAGCTAAGTATTGATGGTCGAACATTCGTTCTGTTAGGTTTTTATGTACAGCCATACCTCCATGGGTATCTTTGCTCACTGCAACTTCTCGTTTGCGGAGAGCTTCCAGTCAGACTCAAAGTAGTGTCCCGTGCTGGTCCCGTACGTTTTGCTCCATACGGGCTTAGAAGTTTGCCCTCTGCAACCAGTCTGTGGCCACACTTTGCAACACAATTAGAGAGATAAATAACCATTCATTTGCTACATATGCTCTACTGCTTTGCTGCGTCGTCTCTCCCACTTCTCTCTAGTCATACGGACCCCAACATATCGTCACCTCCACTCTAAAGTGCTTCTATCACAACTGCTCTATCCGGGTAAGAAAGAAGAACCATCTGAAGACCAGCTTATATGGCAGACCCTAGATACGGTCGAGGACCACCTTCGCGTTCGCACGATGTCGAAAACCGGCTCAAAGATTGGGACAGAGCCTTACGTGCGGATATTTTAGCAAAAGCACAGAGACAATATGAGTCGGCAGCGCATGAGCTACGAGTTAGAGCACAGCGAGAAGCACAAGCAGTTGCGAAATTACAAGCGCAACAGGCTCAATATCGTGCTCTAACGCGTCCTCCACCTCGAATTCAGGTCCAAGCCCCAATACAGACTCGGATGCAAGCGCAACCGAGATACGCACAACCTCCCCAGTAAGTTATCCGCCCGATGTTCTACTGCTCATCTCTGATTTTCTACTTGCCAGGAGCTCTTATAGGCCTGTCTCGAGAACCTCGGCATACATAGGAAGACCCGCCCCCGCCCCTGCCTCTGCTCCGACCTCTGCACCCGGCCCGAGTCCAGTCACTCCTCAGCCAAGGCAGAGCTATGCTGCACCTCGTGAAATCCCGCCGCGATCAAGCACACCCACAGCAAGAACTATGAGAGTGACCCCTCCAGCTGAGTCGAACGCTTTAGAACTTGAAGAACTCAAACGGCGTTATTTTGCACAATTAGCTGACGCGCAGTCTCCAGAAGCACGCGAGCCTCAGCCCCGGCATCATATCAGACACTTGGCTAGTGACAGTGCTCATGCGCATTATACTCGCGCAAGTGCCGTCGGACACCCTCGGGGACAAGTTCGCTCGCTTGCAGATGAATATCTGGACTTTTATATGCCTGCAAAACGTGGACCACAGTCTTCTAGTTTCTACAATGCACCTCAAATGGCTTCACCAAGACAATATGAACGGAGGAGCCCAGAGAGGTATTACCAAGAATTACGGGATGAAAGATCCCATGCATACTCTGCTGAAGTTGCTCGTCGTTCTGTTCTACCTGAGAGACCACTACCGCAGCCTGTTGAGCAGCGGCACCATCAACAAAGTAGAACGCCTGCACCTGCAGCTAAAGAGTCACCCTCACCACCTCAAGCATCTAAGTCAAATCTGTCTTTCTTGCTTAATCCGACTCAGGGTGCTTCTCCAAAAGCTAATCAGAACTTTGATGGGCGTGCGCAAAGCAGTGTGCTAGCAAACTGGGGTCCGCATTCGAAAGATGATGTAACAGGTGAACATTCTCCGAGACACTCAACACAGGATGATTATCATGGCACAGCAGCAAGATCGGCGAATAACTACCCAGAAAATGATTCCGATATGGATCGCCGCGATCTTGACGTGAAACCAAGTATAACCCGTGCAGATTCACAGCGGTCTGAAGAAAACAGGAAGCACTGGTGGCTGCGCTCCAAGACTTCTTCGCACTCCCCGCCCCGATCAAGCGAGGCGCAAAAACCGAATGAGCAAGCGGGATCACCTCCGGGGAGTGTTCTGAAGGAACGTCTCCGTTCATCTTACTCGCGTCCAGAAAAGAGAAAAGCTTCACCGCCACCACAGTCCCCAGCAGAGTCTGAAGCGTCTGTGATAGAAGAACCACGACCGAAGAAGCGAGCATACGGACGGCTGCCGCGGACCGTCGAGTCTGATAGCATGTCAGACCTTAGCCCCGAAGAAGAAGAGGGGATGGAGGATCATCACTCTATGCAGCAAGAGTCCGACTCCAGAAAATCCGCGACACTAGACGCCACGCGTTCTAAACATGCTATTAGTAGAACCGAGCAAAGTGATAAGCTTGACGACGCCTCTCGCCACCGTGTCAAACGTTCCGCCACAGATGACGGGACGCGACTTGATGCCAGAAGCAATCGGAGGAGAATATCTACGGACCAAGGAAGCGGTAGTTCGATGAGTTCGATGTCTATTTCGTCAGCGCCGTCTCCAGTTGCGTATCATCCAGAGGCTGCGTCTTTAAAAGCTGAAGAAGTAGATGACGAAATAGCTTCTTCTCCCGTCGACAAAGACGAAGACGCGCAGGTGCCTGGTTCTTCTGGGCTCAAATACAGCACGGAAACGTCCAAGCGGCGACATGCATCGGAACCGTCGCCCGACGAAGGCCACGAGGCTAAAAGACGCCTTCGACCACGCACTAACGCAGCCTAGAGCTGAAACATGGATACCGATTTAGTAATTTATGAGCTTCTTTGTTTAATTTAGTGTTGCCGGAAGGATTTTTTTCGTGTTTTTCTGTCTTATTTTTTCTCTGTTTGTTTCTTGTAACACTAATGACCTAGCTTGGGTATCCTATTTCTATTCATCTGTTCTTGCACTTACATTTGTTCTTGCTCTGTGTAAATGAGTACAATGCGCAAATAAACTCGTTCCTCCAGTATCTCCGTCCGCGAAGAAATGACAAATTTTTCAGGGCCGTAGAAGTTTGGGTTCCGTGCCACAGCTCGCGAGAAGCCGCGTCCAGAGTCGATCCTTACTTGTAGCCGATGAATTGTAACTTCCGTCCCTGGCTTGCTTGACGAATTCGTCACATAGCGATTGCGGGAAAACGGTTGCTAAAAAACGACAGGACCACCTGACTGTGTAGTAAGCGATACCCAATTTGTGCACGTTGCTGAGAACGTGTACTCGTCAAGATGACGGCAATCTTTGAGAAGATGATGTTGCTGCTAACTTACTGATGACGGGAGGTGGGATGGACAAGAGTGTACAAGCTTTTTTGATTTGATTGCAGATGAGTTTTCTCAAGTCAAAGATCAAGATCAGACGGATTCGCTTGAATTATATACCACGGCGGGTTTCTACCGCAATTGCAGCCGTGAAACTGCACAGAAACGACACGTCAAGAAATTCTTTCATCTAGATATTTTTTGAAGATAAGGGACCTTTGTCCGATGATTCCGGTGGGATGATTTATAAAATCCATGTATGGGTGGAGTATCATACAGAAGGGCCCCATTTTAATATGTTGTTGCAAAAAAAGGTCTACATCAAACGGGAACCACCTTGCGTGATGGGTCAACAATACAGTCAAACACAGCCGAGCTACATGCGCAACCTCCAGGCCTTTCGCTGTTGAGTTGTCGCCGCCGATTGTGCGAGGTGCGAGCGACGAACGGCCAAAGGTGAGCGGCAGAAGAGATGAAAGAAAAAACCTGATCGAGTTAAGTAACGTGTGTGCGCGCGTATTGAGTGACGCGGGAGAACTTGGAAGTAGAAAATGGCATCCAAATTAAGAAGCAAGCCCGGCGCTCGCTAAACTCTCCCTCCTTCCCTTGCCTTTCTCTCAGACCACGATCACTCCTTTCTCTCTCGTCTCCTCCCTCGCCTCTCTCGTTCTCTCGGCACCTCAATTACAGACTTTTCTTGAAACACAACTTGGACGGAACTGCTCGCTCCCTAACTTACCCAATTATACGGATATCTAACGAGCGGAGACAATGGCGGGCCTCTCTGATCGCAGTACGCGTTATCTTCTCGCTCTGTACGCGCTCTCTGACCCAATTTACCTTTCGTAGCTCCTCTGTACCTTTCACCACGTTCGGCGGATGTCGTTCTTTCTGAAATTCGTCCCACGAAACTTGCACCGGAGGCTTTGCGCTCCGTTAATGTCCTATTAGATGAACTTCTCTGGATGATCCTCAGCATGGCACGCTCCTTCGCCACCGATCAACTGAAGGGCGCCCTGAGCAAGCTGTTACCCACGTCGCTTGGCAAGGAGGCGTTGCTGGAGGCTGAAGTGGAGTTAAGAGCATACTGGGACCGCACGTCTAATCACCCATCACGACCGTATGCAGAGAATAGCCAGGAATTTCCCATCCAGCCTGCCTTTGAGGTAAGAGTCTATTGCGCTTAATTACTTGCCATCATGCTCATTATCAACTATTGCCACCTTGTTGCATTGTAGCTGCTACGATTAAAATGCGAAGCATTCTCGACATTCAATGATTCGGACGAAGACACCGACTCCGAGAAGCGGTGGCAGGCAAAGGTCACGAGCGCAAACGGTTTCTCATCACACAATGCGCAATTCATAGCCCCCTCCGCGCTTTATCTGACTGCCATACTTGAGTACATATTTATTGCCTTCCCGTAGGGAGCGTGTGACTGACGCATATTTTAGACACGTATGCGAGTGCGTACAGAGTTCACTGCAAGCATGTCAACAAGCTCAAATTTTCTCTATAGACATGTTCTATCGAACACGGGACGCGTCGCGTCTCGAGATAGCAGCCGCTCAACTGCGACCTTGCAGGATCTATTTCTTGCATTGTGCGAAGATGATTCCATATATGGACTATTCAAGGTTATGAAGGGTGCGTCTTCCCGAATACATGTCATTGTCATGGTGATAGCATTCTGACACGGAAGTTTACCTTACCTTGGCTTAAAATAATCTTGCGTGGGGTAGTGCACAACCAAATTGAGTCGCAGTGCAATGCTTTGGCCAAACCAAGAGGTGGCAGGTCCAGCAACCGCAGTGTCAGTGACCTTGGAAAAGGTTCCTCTCATACGAATGGTTCGCCGTTCGGATCGGTTTCGACCTTCAACGGTGACGGCGCGAAACCGCGTGTCTCTTCAGATAGTGCCGGCTCAGGGACCGCAGTTGCCGCTCTGCAGTCATCTGGGTCACGGAGTTCCACGGAGAAATCCAAGGCGAAGAAGCTGTTTGGACGCATGAGCGTAGATAAAGAAAGCGGATCACAAGGGAGCCAGAATTCTCTGGATGGAGCACATAAGCGTTCAGGCTCTGTGATGAGCGGTGGGAAACGGCCCAGCTCGGCTTTGGACGATGGCCCTGGGTCCAGCCCAAGTGAGGTGGGCAGATCTTTTTTTAAAGTTATGATGGATTTCTCTCTAATATAAGGACCATCCAGGTCGAATTCGACGAGTTGATGCGTTCTGGTACCACCATGAAGGTGTCTCTTACGCCTGACCGCCTTAGAACTTTTGATGTTAGCACCTCTTTGCTTCATACGCTCAACTGAATTTTGACTTAAACTGCGTTATGCAGGTATATAACAAGGAGAAAGGACGAGGAGTCAGTAAAATTCTCATTCCGGCCCAACAAGTGGTCAGCAAAGGGCCGCTTCAGGACAGTCCGACTATAAACACTGCTGCGCCAACTCCGCCACAGAAGCCTTCCATCCATGAGCTAGGAGCGCTCAGGAATGGGGATGGCGATGAGCTCAACGGTATACACACGAGGAAGGAACCCAAAAAGGCACCGCCGGTATCTTACGATCAGCCGCACTCACGAGCACGGTCGACATCTGCGTCTCAGGCATCCATCGCATCACTTACGAATCATCACGCCAATGGACGCAAGGCATCATTAGGGACTCTGCCTATTGAATCCATTCATTCGCAATCTCTGCGGGGCACCGGTCCCTTGTCACACCCGCCGAAGTCAGCTGGATTGATATCGAGCAATGCATATTCGATGAGGAAGGTGCATCAATCAAGTAGCCGTGACTCCATAGATGAAATCATGGATGGGACTTCAGACGACGATGCTCCAGTCAAGAAACCGACGAACAGACGCAGGGCGCCAACTGTTGGCGGTGTTACTGCGCAGACAGCTGACTTGATTGATTTCTTGAACAGTGGTCCTCCTGATGAACCAAAGCCATTATCACCCTCGTCAACTGCGGTGTCCTCGCTTGATAAGCAGAAACGGGGTAGGCTTCGCAGCATTGTTTCACGTTTGAAGGGTGGTCAGTCCATGGACAAGTTACCGAGTCAATCATCGTACGAAGACTTCATGTCAGGCAAGAAGTCTCCTGCTCCTCCACCGGCCTTCGTCCCACCTCCTTTATCGGCGAAGAGGTCTCTTCATAGCCTTTCTTCATACAGTCAGAGTCAGACGTCACTGCAGAAAGGTCGACCTCCGCCTGTACCGTCCGTGACAATCCCTCTTTCTCCTCCGCAATCACCTAGCCAGTCCGTGGCTGAGTCAAACTCACTGTCGCCGAATCGACCTAAACCGTCGCCCACCAGTATACGGAAGGCAGTACCTGCGTTCGCGGAAGCAGAAATAAGCAAACATGAAAATGGTACGGCATCATTAGCTGCACCCAAATCGGCCGATGTGTCGCCTCGCACGCCCACAAAGGTGGACACCGAGGCCAATTTCTTGAGGGCTCAGCAGTACTTCAAGGATACGGACAATGCTGAAACCTCAACGACTATAAGCTCTTCTACGACACAGCTAGCGCATAAATCTTCCGATACTCTGCGTACCCCTCCTCCTTCGTTCCCATCAGTGAGACCTTCCTCCAAGCAGTCTCAGCGCCATGCTTTATCGCCACCCTCAACGCCGAAGGCGTTTGCAGTGCATGCGACCGATTTGCGTCGTTTGATGGCCAATGCCACGTCTGCGGATGAATGTCGGCTACTTGTTGACATGTTTCTTGCTCAATCGGGTCTACCGGTAAAGGACGCCGACTTCCCTCCAGACCCGAGGACGCTTCCCAGCGCCCAGCAGGAGCACGCTGTCATTGAAGCGCTGTTGAGTCATGGAGACGCTCCAGCCGAGGAGGCCGAAACGCCATCGGGCAAAGTCAGTCCTGCTCGTGATGCTGGTGGTCCACCAACACCACGTTCCGATGACCAGCACGCCACACCCACGATTCATCGCAAAGCAGTCCCTGTAGTCCATGCATCGCCAGTAATATCAGCCGAAGCTTAACGTATTAATTCCTTTATCACTTATTTGGTTTTTTCTTTCGTTGTATTTATTCATAGCGTACTAAGGTATAGGTATACCCGGCGGATCGTATTATTTTCTCGTGTATTAAAGTTTATTTCTTAGGGTCAGGAGATTTCTGGACTTCCACCACTTTGTTCTTTCACTATTCTTGTTGATTGGTTGATTGTTTCTCGAACTTAATAAGCCGTAGTTGTCTTGTTTGAACGATAAACGGATGAAATGTTACACTACTTTTATGACTCGTGATCTATTGGACTGAGGGAATTGATTGAATTGTGTAACCAATGAGGAAAGCAGGGTGGGTAAATTGTAAGAAACATATGCATGTCGCATCGGGTTGTCACTCTCGGGGTTAGGCATTCACTAATCTAGAAGACCTATCGAACTTCAAGAGACACCGCAATTCCCATAGACGCCAACTCGGCGCACAGATACCTGAAAACATAAGGAACCGCAACGACGTCAAGGTCTCCACCCGCTTTAGTCCCTCCAAGGACGTTCCCTCTTGGAAGCGCAACTCGGACGCCGGTTGCATGTACACCGTTTTGCGTGGTGGGATTGCTATTATTGATATTGATATTGATATTGATGTTATTGGCAAGTGCTGCACGCTCGCGCTCCTCGCGCTCTTCGGACGCCGCGCGGCATGCGCGGCAGTATTCTCCCCCAGGTTGGGAGAGTCCTGCGCGGAGGGAGTCGCTGCCTAATTGGACGTCTTCGTACCCTAGGGAGATGAGACTTCCGCATGTTCTGCAGACCCAGGCTGTTGAGTAGTCTGAGCAGTTCATGAGACGGTCTTGGAGGAGGAAGGAGGTGCCGTGTGCGATGAGTGCGTCGCGTTCCATTTCGCCGAAGCGGATGCCACCTGCTTTCTTTCGGCCCTGTTGTAGTGCAAAGAAAGGATAAGTCAGTGAGTGAAAAAAATAATGCAAATGGATGCATGGATTTAGGTGTCGAGAGTGATGACATTACCTTGACGGGCTGTTGTGTTATCGGGTCTACAGGTCCTGTCGTTCGAACTTGGAACTTATCGAGGACCATGTGTCGAAGACGTTGGTAGAAGACGACACCGAGGTAAATGTCCGCTGCGAATTCCTGACCAGTAATGCCGGAGTACATCGGTTCATTACCGTAATAGTTGTATCCCGCTGCAAGCAACTGCTCGCCGAAATAATTAACTGCGGTATCCTCTTCTGAGAATCTAGCAGAATCAAGTCAATATAGTACCTTGGGGGGAGAAGGTCTCAGGGTATACATACGTGAAAGGCGTAGCATCCTGCGCAATCCCATGCATCGCACCCGCTTTCCCAGCCATACTCTCCACAAGCATACCAATTGTCATTCGTGACGGGAACGCATGCGGGTTGATGATGACATCTGGCTGAATACCACTTTCACTGAACGGCATATCGATCATGGGCCATTTTTGCGAGCAGACACCCTTTTGACCGTGCCGTGAGGAGAACTTGTCGCCGATAACTGGTGAACGTGTTATTCGAAAAGTGATGTTGATTTTTTGGAGTTCTGTGTCGCCTGCATCGGAGCCTATATGCGTGGATTGTTTTAGTACGATAGTGAGAGGAAGAGGAAGGTGCTAAACGAATGCTCACCAAGTAATCGCACCTCGTCGATGATACCGGCTTCGTCGTTTTTATACTTGACAAAACGTGTTCGACCGGTAGTGTCATCGACATAAGCTGCTATAAAATCGTTGAATTTCACTTTCTTCCCGACATGGGGAAGACCATCGAAGTCCAGAATTTCGAGGCATGGATGAGGATTGTTCCCTCTCGTCCTAATATCACGTCCAAATCCAAAATGTAAAGTTGGTGCTGTCGTACTCTTCGATGCACCGTGCATGTCTTTCAGGTCGATGGTTTGCGATTTGTATACGGTACCATACGCAAAGCCACGTTCGTGAGCAGATTTATTGAGAATCATGGCGTCTTCCATGTCGTACCCCGTATACGAGATGACTGCTACTACTGCGTTAGTTCCATTTGGGAAAGAGTCCATGCTGTATGTGTTGTGCAATGCTGGGCGGACAATGGGCGTTTGACCGGTCTGGAGTCGGTATAACTTGTTATCTGTTCGATGCTTTATTGCTGTTGAAGGAGTCCCCATTGTTTGCTTTCCCATCTGCAAAGTAATTAAAGAAAACGCTGAGCCAACTTCTGTGCAAGCAAAATATGTTTTACTGACCTGACATTGATAAATGTTACGTGGACTCTGGTTGAAATCCGAGAAGGGAGTGAGGTTTGCAAGGATAGAGAGGAAGTTTGTCGGTGAATGTTCGACATGAGTCGATACGCCAGATTCGATTTCCTCAGGCTTCACGGCAATGTCCATGTATACCTGCTCGAAAGAGCCAATTTGGTCATCTTTTCCGTTCAGGACGTATTTCACGGGACGCATCATGCGCGACCGTGATGAAAAGAGGTACAAGCCGGGATACTGGCCACCTTGCGAGATAGGAACAAGACCGATTTCGAGGTCGAGTGGGACGTTGTATCTCCCTTCTGTCTTCCAGACGCGCAGGCTCGTCGCGAGTTGTTTCACAAGAGCTGGACTTGCCCACCCTATCATGCGCCCGTCAAGTTGTACCGCAACGTTACGGTGTCTTTTGCCATTTATCGAAGGGGCATGCACTGAGGTCATGCCATTTGAGAGAAGTAGGTTGGTAAGATGTGCGACGGCAAGGGGTGCAGTTACAATTCGGCATGATCGGGAAAGGTGATTGAGCAGACCACAGGGAGAACCATCGGGTGTATGCACTGGACATAAGAAACCCCAAGCTTCTGGCAGCAGTTTACGCACTGTCGTAGTCTTGAGCTCCGCGAAGAAAGCACCACGATGTATGCACCTGAAATGGCTGATGTACCTATACCAGTTCAACTTCTCTGCAACAATTGTGAACCCAGCGGCCTGCTGTAAGTCAAGCCCAGTCGGTGAGACGAGGTTACCCGTTGCAAGGAAATTAGCCAGCCTTGCACCAATGTCGAAGTTTACACGCGATACGGCTTTCATGAAATACTTTTCGTCGAAGAAGTCGACAGCTTTGTCACCGCGTCGTACGTCGTGTGCAATTTGAGCACGAAGTGCGTTTAGGCACTCTTCCATTCGCTCCTTTATGATCATGCCGTACAAGAAACCAGGTAGGAGCACTTCCTGGTGCTGTGGAGAGTCAGGATTATCCGAACAACTGGAAGAGTTGACCGAGGAATATAGTTTCCGTAACATGAATCTGAAACCAGAACATGCGTTAAGTCAGACAAATCACTTAGGAGACTCGTTACGTACAGAAGCATTCTAAACTTGTCTCGTGGATCTTCAAGGTGGACCAAGATGAATTTTCGTACAAGCCAAACACCAAGCGCAGTATTATTCCAATCTTCAGGTTGCCCAAGGACGACACGGAACTTGTCGCCTAAAAATTCTAAGCACTGTTCACCAGTGTAAAGTTTGTAATTCTTAAAACTTCGTAGTAGTAGCTCGACTCGGTCGGTAAGGAACGTATTCTCGTAGTCCTGCATGATGATGCCTTCGAATATCTCCTTATCCGATGCTCCCACAAGTGCCTTTAAGATAAGCATTACAGGAATAACGTATTCCTGTTTTCGCCAACTAAATCGGAACATAGCATTGCCATTGGAGAGATAGTGCAGTGAATTCGTTACAGCAGTCTGGTCGGGTCGTACACATCGAATTTGCACTGCGTATGGAGTGTATGAGGGTCCGCGTTTCTGGAACGATGGTCGGGAGAGAGCAATAACGTGGTGTCTTCGTGAAACAATGAGGTAACGAATGAGTCGCTCGTTCCCGTTAATAATGAAATAACCGCCAAATTCCTCTGGTTCTTCGTGCTTCGCGACAAGTTCTGAAGAGGATAGATTGCGAATGTTACACCGCACTGACTGGATACTTCGCGTAAACCTTGCAAGGGCAAACTGAAGCAAGGAAAGCACATACCCTGACCATAATTGGTACAAGTCCACAATCTTTGACGATTGATCTTTCTTCCTTTCCATGTACTTTCCAGCAAAGCTTAATAGTCATTCGTCCTCGATAAGATGTTAACCGTTCGCGAGCCTAAACAAAACAGCATTTTTCAGCAATCCAGTACGAGCTCAGGATGTAATCCCATTCGCACTTCTGCAGGGTAGACTTTCCGTTCTAACGCAAGTTTATCTCTCTCAGGAACCATAGGCCTTCCTATCGACACCTGCTCGATCCACACTTCCAGATCATAAGTTCTGTGAATAATTGCAAACGAAATAGATAATTCAACTTACTGCTCATTCGATTTCCTAACCTCCGATTTCCCTGCTCATCTTCTCGTCCAGAATAATCAAACACGACCTTTTCTCCAATATCCTTTACAGCAAGAGATAACAACCCACTGCCATCTCCATCGCCTGTTGGTAAACCAGAGTCGTCAAAGAGTGCATTGAAGGATTCTAAATGTGGTGCGACGAGTTCATTAAGGATTGGTACGGAGTGGCCCTTCTTTGGTGGATTTCGGAACCTGGCTTCACGCTTTAGCGTGTCGAATCCATTGTAGGAGCCGTCAGGCATGTTTTGTTTGCAGAAACACGCGCTGCAGAAGACCAGGACCTTGCAAGTTTTGCTACCGTCGATCCTCGAACTTTTTCTGCACGCTCCCAACGGTTCTAAATCCTGAGTCACGTGGCTTACATCAAAGATATGAACTGGAAAGCAATTATAAAGCGAAAAAAATGCATATGCAAGAAGCCGTAATCTACATGTATAATACAGAAGAGCGTCATGCATTATGTTTGATTGGTATGCAGTGTGATTGAGAACAGAAGAGGGTGCGGCGTTTATCCACGAACCCATATAACGATAGCATTTCACAATTGAAGAGTGAAGATAGAATAAATTCATGTACCGTGTACTGCCAATTAAGCTATGGATCGAGGCATATAGAGTGATATTTCAGCCTTGTCCTCAACCAGCAGACCCTCCTTCTGGGATCCGAGAAAGGGAAGAGGCGGCCCGATCGACTCTTATAGCAGGGCCAGTAGTTTTCACTTTCCGTTTCTTAACAGTGCCACCTCCAGTTACGTCCACACCCATCTCATCCGCACTCTCCAATGTATCGTATGGATCAATGTCCACGGACTCTGCGCGTTTCTCTGCCGGTCTCAAAGGAGATCTGGACGATGCAGAAGCTGACTTGAGGGGTCTAGTCGAACCTGTAGGCCGTGATGCAGGTCCCTTTGCTCGTACTGTTCCTGTTCCAACTGAAGTGTTCTCTTTTCCAAGTTCACTTGATCGACTGGCTATCATCCGTTTTGTAGCGGATCCTTCGCCAATCCTCTTTTGCGGTACTTTGATTTGCAGAGGGCGCGGTCTTTTCGTTCCTGCAATCGATCCGGCCTCAGATGTAGCATCCGAAGCAGAGCCAGTACTTGCTTTAGAAGCAAGTGACGGAGCACGCGAGACAGTGCGTACAGAAGAGGCACGTGAACCTGTTGTGAACGATGCTTGGCTGTCCGCTCTGCTTGCACGCGTAGAAGAAAGAGTATAATTTGAGTTTGCGCGTCGACTTCTGGAAGGGACTGTAAGGCCAGAAGGCTCTAATGAGCTCCTTTGCGTCGCTGTCCCAGACTCGAATTCTTCAATGTCATCCACCTGCGATACGCGATGGAATGCACGCAATTCTGGTGGTGGTGAAAGCTCCTGCGAGGGAAAGCGTCCGTGGGTATCCTTAAAAAACCTGGGACGTGGAGGGGTTCGGAGCGTAATATTAAGAGTATCGTCGCCGTCCTCATCCTCGTCAGTATTAAAGCCATGCTCTATAGTCACGTCTAAGTCCATCTCCTCGGTCTCCTCCACCTCCCCAAATTCTTTTCCAATAGTAGTATTAAGACTCCGTTCTGTAAATCCAAATTCGTCGCCCGAACCGCCGTGTGAGCTGGAGTCTTCTAAGTTGGACTCACACGTATCCGCTCGAGCGACAGACCAAAATCCTGCACGCGCACGGGTTCTTCTTCCGCATGCAGCTTCCTACAGCCACTCCTGCTGGGCAAGGACTGGCTCACCGGTGCCTTCGGCTTTAGGGGCCGTTCGCGCGTTTTCGGTTGCAATTGCGCCGTCTCATGAACGCCATATAAGCTAGGCTGATATTGGCTACTAGGCGCAGCGCTAATGGGCCTTGGTTTTACTTGCGGTGTAGTCGGATAGGCGGACGGAAAGGGAGGGTATTGGCCCCATTCACCAACTTCATCCTCGAGGGCGTTGGCTTCTCCTATTTCACTCGGCGTAAGAATTGGGGGTGTAGTTGATTCTACCCTAGAAGCAATCGTCGCTGTGGCAGAATCAGATGCGACGCGTCGTTTTACCTGAGGTCGCTCCTCGGATTGATCTTGATTGCGTGCATTTGCAGGCGGGCGCCATATTTTGTGTTTCTGCTGCAGATAGATAGCATAAATAAGGCGCTTTTTAATGAACTTGCAAAATATATACCTGGTTAAAAGTCGTGTCTGAACGGGAGTGCGGGAAACCGTTCGGCCTGCCAATTTTTGACGGGCCACCAGCAGCATTTCTCCCGGTACTGCTATCTGAAGCCTGTCTGACTCCGCGTGTCCTTGTGCCCACCACACTACCATTAGATACCTGTCTGATGGTACCTCGTTCGCGTCGCACCTCTGTTGCATCCGCAGCAGGCTCACTCGATTCAGTTTCACTCACGGGGGTCGGAGTTTCTGAATAGGTGGGAGCAGCTGGTCTCCACCAGTTAGCAACAAATCCAAACGGTATTGAGACCACCAATATGACAAAGTCGCCAATCATGGCAATATGCTCGAGGGCGTAGTCAAGCGTGGCTACATATGGCTTCACAAGCGGACGCATAACGTGCAAATAAATTGGTTCCGCACCCTGGATACCAAGTCAATTTATGAGTAAACTTAATCGACTACAAGGGGATGCACATAAGGCTTACCCTAGCACGCGTAATGATTTGAAACAGGTATATGATTGCCTTGATCTCGTTGTAAAAGGGCATAACGATGCCGACGGTGCTGTCCGTAATGCCTTCTACTACGGCACACGAGCACTGTACAATGAGTCACACGAGTTTTTACTCATAGTCAGTACACGGCATGTACAGCCAGAAAATAGCTTCCACTCACCCACAGAAGCCAGATGGTCATACAACCTTTCATGTCGCGTTTTCGCTGCGAGATCGCTCGAGGTGTCTGTTCACCCGTGCGAGGCGAACGTCGCGGAGGCTTGAGCGTCTTGAAGGACTCGAAAACATTGAGAAAAAGCAAGAAAATCCGTAGTATTGGCACAACGACCGCCATCGCACGCGATCGTAATCAACCGAGTACCTGCAGGTTTGTCGTGTCGAGTAGCAATCGAGGGTGCTATAGTGAACTTTGCGGGTTTCTGTGAGTATCAAAGTGGACTTGAGGTGGCGGTCGCCTGTAAAGATGCGGGATTTAACAGAATAGGCAGCTCTGAAGCGTGTGGCTGCAGTCTGGACCCTAGCAATTGAGGCCTGAGACAGATGAAGTCACCATGAACGCGCCCTGCGCGTGTTTCGAACTTTCACAGAAGCACATCACGTCACGTGCGCGTTCCAGGTTCAGCAACGTCGATCATTTCAATCAGCCCTTGTTCAGACAGACAAAAGCAGTAAAGTCTTTGAAATGGATTGGCATAAATAGCTACAGTGGGGCATACGACAGCATAAGGACATAGGCGAGGGCATATTGGCGTTACAAAGTGTACAGCGACATGGCAAGGTGTAAAATTAAGTGGAATGTAAGCTGCTTGCACGGTCCAGCGAACCTTGGTGATGAGATGTGAAGAAGTCCGTGATAAAAGATGAAAACAAATAAACAATAAATACAGTAAGAAAAGGAAAAGTCTCGTGAGAAAAATGGTACAAAGGGTCATGAAGTCCATGTATGAAAGTCAGTAATACGGAGGTGCGATGTACGGGCGTAAAGTGTACTGAGGTTGTTGAGATTGAGTTGCGGGACTTGCTACTGGGCTGATAGGAGATGCCGACGAAGCGCGGCTATATGACGAGTGGGGGCTGTAAGAGCCCATGCTTCCTCCGTTCGTATTCCCAGAAGACGAACTCGAGGAGAACATGAACGACGGGTTCGGAGATCCATGTGGTGGCGATGGTGCGGGTGTGAGCGAGATTGTTGGAGCCGCTGATGGAATACCCGCTGGCTGCATGTTTCCGAAAATTTGTCCATCAAAGTAGGTGTCATTTGGACCTCCTGAAGGCATCCAAAAGTTCGTAGGCATAGAGTCGTATGGGGTTGCGTAGTCGCCAAATGTCTGGGTGTAGTGGCTTGTGGGTGTTGCATACGTCGCGTGTACCGACTTGGCTGTCGAATATGGATCGTTGAGCAGCACGGCATCGGCATTATTAGATCCATATACAGCCGGATTCGACGAGTAATATACGCCGCTGTTGATCTGCACAGCGGGCGGTTGAGCCGAATGTATATGTACACTCTGCAGAGCATCTGCAAGCCTCGGCAGTGGGGACAAATTTGAGTGGTAAGCAGCCTTTGAACCGTGAGCTGCCCTCAAGTAAGGTTCAGCGGAGACACGATGAGCGAGAAGCTCTTGGTCGTTGTAGACAATCGAATGCTTATCCTGCATATGCTGCTTGAATACAGGTTTTCGTTTAAAACTAAATCACGGTGGTAAGTCTAATGTACTTGGGGCAGACCCAAGAAATTGAACTAACTGCTTTCCACAACCCACAATAGAGCAAGCAAATACATATTCGAGCTCGTGCTTCTCACGAACATGTCGATTGAAAGTCGGCTTGTCGAAGAAATTCATATTGCACTGATCACACGTGAAAGAAGTATCCCTCTGGCTGAAATATAACTCGTCATTCACCGTTTCTAGCCTATCAAAGAAAATTACTTACTGGTAATTTGAGTGATTCTTCAAAGCTGAAGATTGCCTAAAGGCTTTGCCACAGTCTGGATATGGGCAGACAAAGGGCCTAACAGCAGTACTTGTTAGTCATATGCTGTGCTAATAAACGGACTTGACGCACTTTTCGTTTGTGTGAATGCGCATATGGCGCTGAAGATCGGCTTTGCGATTCCGCTGGAACTCGCGTCCGCACTCCGGGCATGCAATCATGGGGCGTGTTTTAACCTTTCCGGTCAACTGCTGAATATTACATCGAGATAAGCATAAATTATCGATAGAGAGTACCGTGTTACGCACCATTGCAAAGTTCATGGCCAAATAAGGCAATTATGCTGCGTCTAATGTTTCTAATGCGTAACTGAACTGCTTCCAGAGCAGAGCGTTGACAGCTGAATGATCGTGATTCGACGTGAAGTCGTATTACTGTAGCGCAAGAAGGCTGGAGACCACTTCAAGCAGCAATACTTTAAGAATAGATAGCTGGTATTAGTCGAGATATAGTAAGACGCGCCAGGCGTCTTGCTGTTGAGTAGTCTATAGGGAGAAAGAAACGGAAAGCGGAATGACGAGCGGAAAGTGGGTCGTGAAACGAGGCGCAAGACTCACGAGGCCCACAAGGAGGCCTTCATATACGAAACTTGCTGCACACATGGTGAAGAGAATGGAGTTAGGTGGACAAAAACAAGATATGCTCTTGTGGACCTGTTTTTTGTATTCGACGTTTTAGCAGGAGACAAGAACACTGCCGTTGCTAGCTTACCCTGATCGGTGATCGGGAATGATTCTTATCACGTGATGCCATCTTTGAGCCTCTCCCTGACACTCCCGTCTCCCTTTGTCTCGCTTTGTTTCCGGTCTCTCAGACTCTGTTGCTGTTGCTGGGATCAAGAAAATGAACTCCCCACAATAATAACGTTTCTTGTTCTCTATCAACGGAGGTTATCCTGAAATGCCACATTTGGAAGCTCGGAACCAACGGCAGCGCCGTAAAGATTCAAGCGCAAAGAGACATGCACTCTTCGAGTCCTTGCCTGTGGAGCTGATCGCAGAGATTCTCAGCGAGCTTGATCTGGAATCTTTGGCTACGGTATCTTGTCTTTCGAAGAGGCTCCGTAGCATCGCTGGCGACCCTACTTTGAACCCTTGGAAGCGAGCTATCGCGCGGAATCTTCGGCGGCGGGATGGCGACTATGAGCCCTGTTTGGCGCATCTTTCTGAACGCTCCACCTTTCCTCGGACGAATTGGCTGGACGTTCTGAGTTCTGCTCGACCCGATTTCATATTGTTTGAGGTGACGCTGCCCAACCTACTTGACTCGGACTATGCCGAGGCTTTCAGTAGACGGTTCCTTCCCAGCTGGGACAAGTGGAAGAAAGACGGCTGTCGCTGGAGGGAGGCGTACCGAAAGTAAGTGTCATAATCCCGGCAACTGGCGTCAAGGTTGACGCGCGTGTGATTGTTGTTTATTCTGGTCGATGGTGCTTCTCTATCTTTCCGTTGCCAATTGTGAAGGATTCTCTACCGTGTGTGGCATCGTTCGACGACGACCTGCACCGCCGACGAAGCTTGGACCAAGTGGGTTCTATTATGATTGCGGCGTATAACCCTGCTGATTGCTGTGCTTTGCAGGTATATCGTCCTCAATAGGAATGGATCGGTGAACCTTCTTGAGACCTCTTCTCGAAACTTTAATCCACAGCTTCTCTTTAACGAGATGAAGTACGCTCGTGCTGCTCTTATTGTTCAGAATTCCTCGTTGAATATTTTGCTTAAATTCTAGAATACAAAACAATTTGGCTCACTTGGAGACACATATAAGGGTGAGGTGGCTCAATGCTGTGCTTAGCAGTGGTCACTAACGCGAAATATGGACAGCTCGTCGTCGAGCTTGCTGATGTGCGCATTCTTGCGTTCGGCGTGTTGACAAAGCCGAGGAGCCCATTCTCAATCAACGAGAATGCACGCATCCTCCTGCACCCGCCAGGTATACACAGGGACGACTCGGACGAAACAGCAAGTCTTAGTGAAACCTCGAGCCTCCATTCCAGCCGCTTCAGTTTCACTAAGTCAAACGGTATGCATTTATCGACCGCGGAATGATTGATTACCTGATCATGTAATAGCTAACTATGAACCCTTAACGCATCCTCAACCGAGTCCTGGACATGCCAATTATCCGTTTTTCACACCCGGAGGCGAGGATAAACGATGGATTGGATCTGGACTGGATGAAGAAAAAGGAAACTTATGGGTAGGTAGTCTCCTGCTTTGCGCACAATTGTGCACGCAGGAGACACGGATGCGGACTGGCGAAAGGCCTATGTTGCAGGATCTTGACCTGGTAATTGGCCCGGGACGTAACAAGTACGTGTCAATGGGATGGCCGGACCTGGACGCCATCGCCCCGTGGCTTGCGCAGCGAATTACGAAGCGGATCAACGGGCAGGGACTTGGATTGTAGGATTACTTTGAACACGAGCCCGGAGCTCTGGCTAATCGGACAAGTGCTTGATTAACTAACTGATTTACCTATGTTGCGTGGGACACTGGCTCAGGGTGCGCCAATCGTTGTTGGATAACACGGACCGATATGGCATAAGTCGCATAAATCTCTTGTACTGTTAATTGGACAATTTACTCTTTGGCTTTTCGGACTCTGGAATATGTGGCTTCCTTGCCGAGATTTGTCTGTACTGATACTCTTCTTTTTCGTTGTATTTCTTTGGCTAGTATTGTATTGAATAGATTGACTTTCTAAAATTATGACTAAACGTGGTTTACGCGGGTACGCGGATTGGCAGATGCACGTGAATGTCGAATGTCATACAGAATAAACGGAACGTGCGCGGCTCTTGCTCGTCGTTCACCGGGACTCGGGACGCCCACCCACAACTCTCCCGCATTCTCTTATCTGCATACATATACTCCTCGCAACTGGCCTAGAGAGTGGCGGGCAGCATTCGTGGCGAGCCCTCTATCCGACGTCTTCTCTAGTCGCATACCCCAATCCCCACTGGAAGGCTCGTTTAGCGGACTACATATCGGATAGTCTGATCATTCCGACTTGAAAGGACTATGAACTATCTGCGCGGAGCACTTAGCGCCGCCTCGCAGTACTACCGCGACATCAACCCGTCCACACTGACTGGCGCCATCGACGTCATCGTCGTGCGGCGCGAAGTACCTTCTCAAGATGGGGTCGAGGGCAACACTACCGAGGAACTTGTATGCAGTCCATTCCATGTCCGATTTGGCAAATGGCAAGTTCTGCGACCTGTCGACAAGAAGGTCAAGGTCATGGTTAACGGCCACGAGATCCCGTTCAACATGAAGATCGGCGACGCGGGCGAGGCGTTCTTCGTATTCGAGACGGACGATGATGTTCCGGAGGATCTTATCACAAGTCCTATATTGGAGGCGACGCGACCTGGACAATCTAATGTTCATGTTGAAGCAGGCAGATTCGGTGCGAAGGAAGAAGGTGGACAAGGCAAGGAAGTGCAACCATCAGAGTCGGAGAAAGAACTAGGAGTGCGTTTATATTCAGGTTTTGTTCTAATCTCTACCTGACAATATGCTATAAGGAACCAGAACCATTAGATCTTGATTCTCCGTCACCAAGTGCTGCAAAGTCTACTCGTCCATCGGGCCTTACTCTTTCACGACCTCCTGCAACCCCTGAGTCACCTTCTCCCTCCCCAAACGGCCCCAAACCAGAAGATGAGCACGGAACAAGCGACGATGAAAATTCCCTTACTCCTTCAAGACTCATTGGCAAGACTGCAGGGCTCGGAAAGGCCGTAGTAAAAGCAGCGGTTGAAGCGGAACGTGATGAACGCCAGCGTATGCACGATCGCGCAGATGCAGCAAGGTACGCTGCTTCTCATGCGTACGAAAGCCTCAACAACCTAAGAGAAGGAACGGGAATTCCCGGGTTTGGTGACAGTGATAAGGGAGATGAGGCGCTGCCACCTGTGAAGAAAGGCGAAGGCGAGCCACCTGAGGTCGTGTATTCGGATGGTGAGTCGTTTTGTTACTAAAAATAGCATGAATGATTAATCATTTGTTAGGTATGGTCCTTGATGCAGCTGGTTATCACTCAAAGAGTGAGCCTCCTTCGCCGGGCACTCGTCAGCGACCGTCTAGGCATAGTTCGCCCTCCACTGCTGAAGAAACGGACGATTAGTGAGTCCTATCGCTTTCCCTTATTGTATCATTACTTAGTGAGCAAAAGCGATTCTTATGGAGGACGATCAACGCCGAGATCCGGTGACCCATCTACGCAGGCCACACCTACTCAGTCACCTGATACATCAAGTACGTTGCTTCACTAAGTCTTGAATCTCTTGTAAATTAACCCATATACTCAGGGTCTCCTAGTCCGTGCGGTCGTCGCCATTCTATAACAAAGCATGATGGGTAAGTATACGATAGTCTTACTAGGATTTGGAGTTGACTTAGTGTATAGTGATCGACGCACAAACCTTCCTGCTTTCCGCGCGTCCTCGGAACCCCCAGATGCTGACCGAACATCAGAGGGTTCACCACCTCCAGCTTATTCTTGGGAATGGGGCGCTTTCCCCACGCCATCCCCCATGAAGTCTACCTTCTCGCCGGCTTTGCTCGAGTCGTTAGAAACACAGCGCAGTGTCAGCGTCCCGCCCGAGCTTTCACTCGAAATGGATGCTACGCATCCGCCCTCTCCGATCCGCGCTAAGACGACTGATATTTCATCTGTATCCGGCTATGCATCCCTGCCCGACGAGCCAACTTTCTATGGAGAAGGCGCTGAACTCAGTGCGGATGAGACAAACGGTCGGCGATTCCTGCTATCAATTGGCGGGAGGACATATGACTTCGAGCTCAGTATTTCGGAGGAACTAGCTGCAGTAGGTGGCAGAGGCAGCGGTGATGAGCTGCTCGATGCTCGACTATTTCGAGATGGACAAGTTTCGTTTCGCAGGTTCATCAAGTACCCGGCGGTGATACAAGACAGAAATCTTGTAATCAGATGGAACGATAAATACGTAACACGGCAGGATGGTTCGGTGCTGATGGACTGTCTCGTCAAGTGGCGGGAAGCAGCGCTTGCAAAACCAGTAAATGCACGGGCGCTGGAAGAAGAGGAGCCTTTGTCATCTTCCGATGAGCAAGAAATTGAGACTGGGAAGGCACACGCACCGCAGAAGAAATCATCTTCATCTTGGGTACGTTGGTGGAGATCCAGCAGAGCAGATCCACAACCGCAATCTTCCTCTGCAGATGCAACGCCGATCGCAATACGCGCTGGTCAGAGTGAGAAGGTTGACGGGAAGCGTCCTCCGTTCATCCCGTCGAATTCGGCACCTCCAACCTCGGATGGGCCAAGTAGTGCACCCATTCCTTTCCCTACCATGGGTGACTCTAAAAGAGACGTGGATGTGAGGAGTAACGACGAGATAAAGCCATCAAAGCCAAAGAAGCGTTTCGCGAAGACATTACGATTAACTTCCGATCAACTTGTAGGAGGCAATTATCGTCATTCATAACTTAATTCTGACCTTGATTTTGCCAGAAACAACTCGAGCTGAAGCCCGGGATGAATTCCATCACGTTCTCGCTGTCTGCTTCCGGTGCGGCTGCATGCACTGCGAGCATCTTTCTATGGGAATCCACAGACTCGGTTGTTGTATCCGACATTGATGGAACTATCACGAAGTATGTCTTTACCAAACCGCTTGTCCACTGCTGGTCGTCCTCACATCTTTCACTTAAAGATCCGATGCATTGGGTCATGTCTTCACCATGATTGGACGTGATTGGACGCATATAGGCGTGGCAAAGCTGTACACTGACATTTGTCGTAACGGATACAAGGTCATGTATCTGACCTCCCGTGCGATCGGCCAGGCGGACTCGACACGATACTATTTGAAAGGTATCAACCAGAATAACTATCAGCTTCCCGAGGGTCCAGTCATCATGAGTCCTGACCGACTTATGGCATCCTTTCATCGAGAGGTGATCATGAAGAAGCCTGAGGTTTTCAAGATGGCCTGTCTACGGGATATTCAGCGGCTTTTCGGCGAGGATAAGAATCCGTTTTACGCGGGATTTGGCAATCGCATTACTGATGCCCTATCATACCGAAGTGTGAACATCCCGAGTCAACGGATCTTCACAATTGACTCAACAGGTGAAGTGAAGATGGAACTGCTTGAGGTTGCTGGATACAAGTCTTCGTATATCCACCTGACGGACCTCGTCGACCAAATGTTCCCACCCATTCATCGAAAGACGGCTCCTGAATACACGGATTACAATTTCTGGAAGTCTCCGCTACAGGAATTCGCATTACCTGTTCTAACGCCCCCGCCTTCGTCACCCGCTCTGAGTGCCCGTTCAGATGCGTCTATGTTGACGTTCACGCGGCTTCGGAACTTTAGTCTGCGGCAAAGTACAAGTTCGATATTCCAGCAGCCAGGGACTTCACCGACCCGGAATTCAAAGGATGGAGATCGCGGAATGAGGGAGATGAACTCTCTGGAACGGTTAAGCAACCGGCATACACGAAGCACAGAGACGCTTGCCGAGAACGCATGGTCAGAACGGGAACGAGGACGCGGATGGGGCCACTCCGTAGAGGATAGAGAAGAAACAAGTAGAGAGAGGCGCGCGCGCAAGCGTCTGAGCTTGGACAGTATGCCTGGGTCATTGTCGGGCTCGCAAGCAGACTTCGAGTTTGATGAAGAGGAGGAAGATGAGCAAGGATATGACGGTGACGAGAATTACGATGAGCATGAAGGCGGTGATGGACAGGATAAGAGACGACATTACGAAATAGAGACTGAGGATCCGGAGGAAGCCGCTGAAGAGGGCTTTGACGACGACCTTCTGGCGACTGGGGAGATGGAGAGTGTTCCTTTCTTGTAACATTTTTAATTAGCATACCGAAGCCTCACTAACGATTTTCACGCTCGACGTATTCGCATTCTGCATTATCATAGATACGCATTCGTAAACTGCAATGACATGTACGTGTATAAATGTAGATACATACATACAATTTGACACTGCCCTGCTCTGCTTTGTGTATGTATAAATATCGGGATTCTGTAGTGGGCGGTGCAGATCAGTCAATGAATTCTCACGAGTTGGCACGCGTTTGAAAAAACCTAATAAGCGGCTCCGCCTTTGAGATCTCTACACGTGCTCTTAACTAGACTCTCCCCTACATCCTTTCTCCTCCCGCTACGCTGCTTCCCTTCATTGCGTCAGTGAGGCGCGTCTTCTCTGGTTGCTCATCACGCAGGACAAGAGCTACAAATAAACAGGCCACGCTTGCCTTTTCTACACCAAGACGGAGCAACTCAGGAAAGGACGTACCTCCTTCCGCCAACTCCACTCAAAATCACCCTACTACTGTGGTGGACCACTCTGCTCTTCGGCCTGTGCACAACCATACATCGAAAATGGCCACGCTCGTCGCGACTTCGCCTCAGCCGCTCATTATGAACGGCATGTTCAAGTCAGGCCACAAACCACAATCGCCCACGTACTCTACACCCGCTGGTCCGACCTCTGCGCCCGTAGACGAGCCCATGTCGCCCGTGGCTTCCCCAACTTTGAAACCCACCTCAAAGGCGATGGCATCTACGCATGTGACTTCAGAAACTGGGCGATATGACGCGTTGGTGACGCCTCTGTTCCGGGGAGACGCGACTGCTCCACGACAACCCGCGAAAGATCTCGCTGCTTTTAATAGTCTACTCCCTCCTCCTGTTGAATTCGTTGAAGGATCGTCTTCGGGCACGTATGCTGCGAGCTTGGAGGGCCGGTATGAACCTATTAATGCGTCGCCGAAGGCTGCACCGAAAGCACTGAATGAGGTGAGTCGAAGTCTCGCGTTGATCTTTGCTATGTGTTTCCTTGGTGCCTTTCTTCTGCACGGTCACTGCGTTATCGCTCCCTTATATATGGTCTACGCACCTGAGGTGCTTGACATGTATCGGTATTGGCATGTACCATGCGACTGTCTTTCGATTCGCTCGTTTCCGCAGCCGCCGTTCTTCATCTTTACGAACCTCAAGCTAACCACGTCTCTACCCAGTCGCAGACAGCAGCAAAATCAACGCCCACGAAAAAATATCAGTCCGAACTGAAGGTCCAACAATCACTTTACACACGTTCTATAGACCTGTCGTGGCCAGCGGGTATTGTTCATGGCTCGGGCCTGTTCAACCAGGGTAACACCTGCTTTTTGAACAGTGCATTACAATGTCTACTCCATACTCCGCCTCTACTTCGAATCTTAATGGCCCATACAAAAGCTGAATGTAAGGACTTTCTTTCTGTTTACTTTGACTATGCGTAATTTTGACATCGTTCTGTTAGGCAGAGTAAAATCTGGATTCTGCATGAGCTGTGCTATGCAGGAGGTATCAAGCGACAGCTTCAAGAAGGGCAGAGCATTCACACCACTACCGATTACGCGTAATTTAAATTGTATGTCTCTCCTTCATCGTTTTGATGGGTTATGCTTATTTCCAATCAAGCTATTGCGAAGCACTTAAGAAAGGGACGACAAGAAGATGCACATGAATTCCTTCGATACGCGATAGACTCGTTACAAAAATCGTGTCTCGCTGGTTACCCACCGTAAGTAATCTTATTGATTGAAATGCAAAATCGGGTTTACAAAATCCCGTCTACAGGAAAATAGATCACAAACTGGCAGAGACAACTTGGGTGCACAAGATCTTTGGCGGCCAGTTACGATCACGAGTAACTTGCCAGCAGTGCGGCTATAATAGCGATACGTTTGACAGCATATTGGACTTAAGTATAGACATATACAACATAAGCGGACTAAAGGAAGCTTTGAAGAAGTTCACGGCTAAGGATTATCTCAAAGGAGCAGACAAATACAAGTGCGAGAAGTACGTTGGTGTCTTATTCCTTTCGAGAAGCGGGTTCTTATTAGATTATTTTATAAAGATGCAAGCGACCCGTGAACGCAGAGAAGCAGTTTACGATTCACGAGGCTCCGGCGGTGCTCACGGTACACCTAAAACGTTTCACTCCAATGGGACGAAAGCTACAGCATCCCATACGATATGACGAGGTTCTGAGCCTCCAACCAGCAATGAGCGAAGGGCAACACGGGCCGACATACAAGTTATACGGCGTCATTTCGCACATGGGTGGCGGGCCGAATTCAGGTCATTACTTCGCACATGTCCGTGGTGGAGACGGACAGTGGTACGAGATGAACGATGATTCGGTCGAGAGGGTTCACAAACCTGAACCTCTTAATATGAAGAATGCGTATATGCTCTTCTATATCCGCCAGAAGGGCGAGGCGCTCGCTGCTGCTGTGCATGGAGGCGGATTTGTGAACGGCATTTCTCTTTCCAAGAAACGCAAGGAGCTGAGCGATGAGGCAGATAAGATGGACGAGGACGAAAAGGAGAAAACGGGATCTCGGTCGTTCATTGGTCCCATCATCCCTCCACACCTCGTTTCCCGTAAGAGTAATCCACATTCGGAGACACTACAAAGGAAGATCGAGGCTCTGGAGAGAGAGAAGGAGAAGAGGGTGGAGGTGCAACGTGCTGAATCGCGGCCGCTCAAGCCTCTTGTAGATTATGAGGATGAAGAAGACGACGAAAGAGGCGAGCCTGTCGAGAGGCTCAATAGCGACATGACTCGAAACAATAACATAAATGAAAGAGCGCCACCACGCGCCAGCACCTCCCCTGTCATGGCATCTTCATCTCCAACATCGGCACGAAGTCCCGTGTTACGGAAGGATCTCAATGGCGATCTACGAAGTATTGCTAGTAGTGATCGGATCGAGGGCGGTGCTTCGTCTCCCAGTCGTCCACCGCCTACGTCACCTTTACCAACAACATCACCTGCTACTGAGACGATACCTGCTTCAAGCTTCTACGGGGGCTCGGGTTCTGCTGCGAAACGTAAATCTCCTGATGACCATGATGATGGTGTGCGAAGAAGCAGTAGTAGTATCACGGCGGGGCGGCGTTCGTCTGTTATCCCGACGGGTCCATCAGCGGCGAGACGGTCGTTCGGTGGTGGTGGTCTGGGTGCAGGAAACCCATACGGCAAGTCACGCATTGGAGGTAATTTGAATTCGGACCGGGATCGTAATGAGTTTGAGCAACTGAGACCGCGAAAGATGCATAAGAAGCAGTTTGGGTCGCGGCGGAAGATGTTGTTCTGAGTGTGGTACTACTTTGTAATGGTGTTGTTTGGACAGCTGTAGGATCATTCGTTCTGTACTGTGCTTACTGACTGGTATCTTTGATGACAAGAAACCCCTTCGTTCTTCACTTCGTTTTTCTTTATTCTTGTTATCATTCATTTGACTGTTTCTTTCGACCTTCTCTTTTGGTACTGTAGCAGCGATGTGGTAGTGTATTTCTTTGCCCCTTCTTGGGGTGTTGTTTGTAGGATAATAGGAACTAAATATTCGATAGTAGAAGCTAATAAGAAGCCATGTTTGGCACTTCATAGAATTTATTCTGTCAATGATAGGATCTAGTAAAGTCATTGCATGATTATTACACCAACATCACATTCGTACTTAATGCTGAATCTCAGAAGATGTTTCATTTCATCTCTAACATCCTGGGTTCTTGACAGAAATATCACTATAATGATTATTGTTATTACTTTGTGTTACCTTCACACAGATCTATTCCCGCCAAACTCAAAGCTACAACTTTGCCTGTACTGCACCCTTAGAGGGAGCAACACCAGCAACACCAGTAGCAGCTAGCCTAATATTCTCCAACCTCGCTTCCATAGCCCTTCCATCCTCCCACCAAACAACAGTAACAGTCACATCATCCCTAAAGCGTCTACTTATCGGCGCAGGGAGACTCACAAGTCTCTGTAATTTGTCCTTGTCGGCGCCGCCAAAGGCGTTACGTAGGAGGTGTGTGCCCGGGTGGGAGTCGACGAACGTCCAGTCCAGTCCTCCTTCCTCCTTCCCATTCGTATTTGAGGAGGTGGCGAGTTTGTCTTTGCCTTCTACGCCGACCGAGTCACCTAATTTCGTAGGAGCGTATTGTTGGAGGGAAGAGCGGGAGATGGAAGGTATGCGGAGACCGGAGAGGTGTGCGCCGACGAGGGCGACTGCGTCTTGAGAGGAGAGTTGGTCCCAGAGGCCGTCGGTTGCGAGGATTAGGAAGCGGAGTTTTGATGATGTTGCTGCCTTTTCTCGACGAGGTTGCTCCTTCTCAGATTTTGTGGTTGTTGCTAGGGCTGGGAGGGCGGCTAGTACGCGGGAAGAAGGCACTGAGGTTGATGAAGGTGATGAAGGCGATCCAGGAGAGGGGGAGGAAGAGACGGGAGAGGGAGAAGGGAACGGTGCAGGTGGTTGTTCGGCCAAAGGAAGGAAATCGAGTTTACGATGCGTGATGACGGGCTGGGCAGTAACGTATGGCGGTGTTTTGAAGGCTGGTGGAGGACGACGGACGGGTTTGTCGTTCCCCTCCATGAATACGCGTGATAATCTAGACAATGAACAGGTGTCAGTTGTTTCAATTCACGGTGAGTCATTTTAATCCAATTAGGATAGTAAGGACGAATTAGCGTAAAGAGAGAAGTATCGGGAAATGAATAGGAGTGCTAAACTGAGAAAAAGATACAAAGGAACAAAGGCGAACCAAAGGGAATCAAAATGGAACGTACATCTGTTGAATATGTAACGGCCATTTGTATCGCGAGTCGCCAAAAGCGCGCGATGGCTCAAGCCCGCCAAGGATTCGGCCCCGCTGGACGACTGTCATAGCTTCATCCTTCGGGTGTTCACTCTGCAGTCTAATTCAATATAAGAAAAATCGTACACGTCACTTAACCTGACACAGGGGAATGCTAAACAGGCAGGAATATACCGTTTGAGCTCGCTGGGATTTCGACCTGTTTGATCATCACTAAGCACGTCGACTCGCCAAGTACCATTTCCGGACCCGTCGGGAGATTCCTCCCAGACGCCAGCGACAGCGCGGCAGTCGCCGGTACACGCGACGTACAAGTCACGATGTGCAGTGTCTAACAGAGCAAGGATCGCACAGCTGCCTTGATTCGTTCATCAATCATATTGTCTAAGTGAACAGAGACAAATAGGGGGAATGCAGGTAGGGATGAGACACGTACCGGACAAAGCGGGCACCATGGAAGCGAGCGCCATCGGATGCTGTGAAAGATCGGGCAAAGGGTCGTTCGGCTTCGCGCCGATCTCTTTGAGGTGCTGTTGAATGAGGCGAAGTGGCGCGTTGGCGATTTCTGAGTCGACCATTGCAAATGCGGTTTGAATTGCGAGAGCTACGAATTTGGGGTCGGCGTCAAAAGGAACGGTGTGTGCGCCCGGAGCTTTAGGCGTGGAGGAGTTGAAGAGGGAACGGATACTGTCGAAGAGGCTTGTACGACCTGCTTTGGAGTCGAATGAACTTGGTGATTCGGAAAGCTCGCGGAGCTGGAGTGCAACAGCAGGAATAAGAGTCTTGGAGAGGAGGCGCGAGGTATATGGCCCCGAATGACCGTCCATGACAGCAAAGAACAAGTAATCACCATCTTGTTGGTCGCGTTCTACGATTGCTTCAGCGTGTGCGTCCTCAATAGGATTATTTGACGCGAGTTGCGCGGTCGCGTGCTTCCAAATCAGTCTGCTATGACGCGGGGTGACGCGTAGGTTTGCATATTCTTTAATTCGCGCTTCCACGTCTGTCATTGGGAGAAGTGGGAGCGTCTGAGTTGTCAGACCGCGCTTGCCGTCTGGACCGGCAACGCTCGAGCGAATGCTCACGTCAAAGGTCTCTGGCGCGCTTGATGGGCGCCTCGTGCGATTGTAGAGGTAATAAGAGGAACCAAGGACAGCTGCAGAGGCGATGACGGTACGCCAGGGACGACGCAGCATTGGGGGAGAGACTGCGTTATGCAGCACGGGAGAGGTGGGAGAACGCACGCGACGTTGAGTAGCAGCCAATTCAAAGGTGTACGTACAATCATGGATGCATTTGGCTAGGGACGCGTTTGTGCGTCACAGCCGCTGAATGAGTCACGTGGGCTTGTAATGCAGACAAATACTTACACAAATACTAGCCACCCAAAGTTGAAGCATTTTTCAATCGGCTCTTTGGCCGACGCTCCTCTGTTCACAACTCTCATCTCGACGTCTACATCCGCACCGCACGCCGCAACACCCGCACACGTCGGGGATATTAATTAAGTGGAAAATCCACGCTTCGTCGAGTCATTGTTCGAACTTCACGCTGGAGCAGCACTCCCGGTGATCAGCCACATCCGGTAACTGACGCACGATTTGGAACTACGCCTTTTGTCTTCCCTCTGCGTCCTCCGCCAGCGTCTGTCTGTGTCTGTCATCGTCCCCGAGCCTCAGCTCCCATTTCGTCGCACTCCCGTGCACTGCCCCTCGCCAATAGCTCTTATAGACGTCTATACTACTCTTCTTCCGTCTCGCATCAGAACTCTCTCTTAGGAACGTGCGGCATCCTTGCCGTCTGACGTCGCTGCAGTTGCCTGCCATTCGCACTTTCTCAATATACTTCCGTCGTCCCTCTCCCCTCCGCTGCTTGAACCAATGGAGAGCGTGGGTGTGCTCGCGACAGCGATCGACGTTCGCCACGAAGCCGGTCTTCCCTCAACCTCAATGTCTTCATCCACATCTAAACCCAAGCCACTCAAACCTACTTCAAGTCTAAGGCCAGAGTCTAGATCCAGCCCCGCCATTCGGCCACATGCCTCTAGTAGTTTCAGTCGTCAGATGGTTCGTCGTTGTTGTAGTTGTCTGCTTACTGAGCATTACTCTAATGTGTTTCACCTCACTATTTCTGCTTCAGATTTCATCGCCATTGAGAACTTGTCCTCCTATTACCGCCCGACGAACGCCGCCACCGATAGACACATCTATTTCTCATGTTGGCTCTCAACCACTAGAACGCGTACCAACAGAACCCGCCAGTGCTCCTCCAACGCCGCAGCAACCAACACCTGAACAGCTTGCGACTTTGGGCATCAAGGTCCGGGACTTTGCTTATGAACCGAGTACCCTTCCTCGCGTGCCGACTGTTCGGAAACCATACTTCCGGGACTTGAAGCGGCCGAGAGAAGAGAGTTCCGAAGAACGTGAAGCACGAAAGCGGAATGAGGCACGAAGACTAGAATTTAACGCCCCACGCATCAGGCCTGCAGGCACAAGCGTCAGAAACCCACCTAACATACCCGGAGTTGGTGGACTCAGCTTCATAAAGCCGTATGAGCTACCCTTCAGTAGAGCAAGTTCAAGTTCGAGCTCATCTTACAACGCCAGACCAAGTTCAAGTTCAAGCTCTAGTTCAAGCTCAAATGCGACCTCAATGCAGTTTGACCGGGATTTGAATGACTTGTTACTCTCTGATTCCTTTGGATCGGCAAGGTCATTAATTCCACCAACTGGCGTGTTCTTTGCAAGACCTCAGTCAAGACGGAGATCGCCTTCTCCACCTTCGCGTCCTATTATTCGTGTTCATGATCCATTCGATCTGCATACGCAAGAATTTTTCAGACAACCGGTCCGCCGTTCAGGTTCAGATTCAAGTCCCTTTATCCAACCACCATCCCATTCTGAATCTCAGTCTCAACCCCAGCCTGAATCCCAGCCTGAGTCGCAATCGCAAACTGCTAGCAATAGCCAACCTCCGCTCCCACCACTTACAATATCTCAGACAGACTCGGAAGTGGATTCCGATGCAGACGACGAAGAGCTCATCAAGACACCGCTTCTCACGCCGAATGGCTCGCTTATCTTCGACGACGACGACGGCGATTTCGACGTCAGTCGGGGCAGTGACAACGCCAATAGCAGCGAGTCCCCTTCAGACAGTGTCACGGCCGATGCCGATGCCGACGCCGTTGAGTCGAACAACTCTGTTATTGACACAAGTGCACTGCCCGAGTCCCAGGTCGCTGAGTTACTGGCACCCGCACAGACAGGACCGGACGACGATGTGTCAACGTCTCAGATGGGATTATGCGACTCGCAGGACTTGTCACAAGTACCTTGGCAGCAGCAGTCCCAATCACAACCGTCGCAATTGACACTGTGCAAAAAACAGGAACGGAACTTAGATGTGGAAATGCGGGAGCCTCTAACTGAAAGCAAGGAGGATGAAGATGAAACACGAAAGGAGCCTGCATCATCGGCTTCCTCTGCAGCACGTACCATTGGGTCCAGCTCCCGACTATGCACAAGTGCAAGTTCACATAATGCCGCGTCGTCTCCACAACCGCGACCAATATCGCGACCGGTCTCATTGACATCGCTTTCCCGCCATTCGTCAAGATCTCGTAGTCTAGTTTCCGCATCGTCTCAGTCTTTGCTTAGGAGGAGTTCCATCACCTCTCATGGTTCAAATGGCAAGCGGCGGTCAAGTCGTACGCTGAGCAGGACGAGCTCCAAAGGGGAGAGTAAAGCAAATGTCGTAACAAGCCCGACGAGCAGTTCTACCTCTCTTTCGAGTGATACATCGATTCGTTCGGCAAAGAGGTACAACTTACGTGGTCCGACGGCAAAGAAGGCGAAGTTACTGGGTATGCCTGTTACATTATCAGCCCACAGGATCCGTACGCGAACCATGCCACAACGAGCCGCCAAGGCCGCTGCTGCTGCACGCGTGTCGAAGAGTGCTGCGAAGCAGCGGCCCCGTTCGTCGGCGATTACGCCAGGTGCGGAGATAGATGGAAGTGGTAATGACGTAGAGCCGGAGAGCAAGTCTACCTCACCGACATTGCGTCGTAGCTCGCGAGTCGAGTCTGGATAGGGGAAACTTCATGATCCTGTCTGCCCAGAAGCACGTTTTCTACTCGTGTTTAAGTGAAGAAACAATAGAGTGGGAGCTTCGCGTAACGTCCTGACCAACAATGGAGAGGTCACCAAATTTAATGAGCTGCACACGTTGTCTGACTCGTGAATGAATGAATGAAAGTTAGAGTCTTCGGTTAACGGAATTTCTTAATGTAGCGCAACAACGTCAATGAAGTCTTCTTTCATCCTTTCACGCTTTCATTTCGAACTTCGAACCTCCTTGTGCTTTCTCATTCATTTCTCTTTTCCTTCTTCCGTCTTTGTAACTTTTCCCCTGCTCTTTGTTCGTATACTATCTTATTGCGTTTCAATTCCCCTTTGCTCTCACTGACTGTACCAGTAACTTCCAATTCCCGGTTTCCATACCCGACAAAGTCTTTTCTCCTTCATCCCCATTCCAGCCTTTTATCACCTCCACAAAGCACCGAATACAGTGCTGGTGCTTGTTCCTTTGTTCTTTGTCAATGGACCCAACTTTTGGCCCCTGTCTTTTAGTTTCTTAGTTCTCTTCAAGATGTAGCATCATACATAGAGTCGGAACTCCAGTGACAGTGACATTCTTTGTCTTTTGGAATGATTTGAGAAGTTGGGTAATACGGACTTGTGAAAGTACAGTGTAGATAGTTGTAGATGTGCTGTTGCACGTTAACTGAGGCAGGGGAGTTGCATAATAACAAAAACATACATACAACAGCTTCCAGTAACCAATCCAATTATTCATGAAAATTGGAGCCATAGTGCATGGAGGCAGTGTGGTTTCATATCAGAATAGTAAAATTCATTTAGAAACAACAGGGTTAAGGAATAGAGGCACTCGCGGTGGAGATCCAGTACTGTATATTTACCAGGAATTTACTGGTCAAACATAATTACGGAACGCGCATAATACAAAATACTGCCATACAAGTAAGACTATGTTATGCGTCATTTGAGTTTGAGCAATTTGACCAGAGATGCATTTTTGTGTTATAAATGTAATTCAGAAAGTTACAGTATTCGAGTCCGATATGACATAATCACCTAAACGGTAATACACAGATCGACGTTCATCGTGGACTCTCTGTCGGTTGGTAACATCCAAACTAACAACATTCTTCTTCATCCATCCATATCTACTTCCTCCGCGTCACCTTGGACTTAGATACTCGCGGGTGAGGGAAAGATGTCCTCATCACTCGCCTCACAAGCTGTCTCGCCATTCAGTGCAGCGCACAGATTCTACGTCAAGTCGTTGTACAAACGATACTTGAAGAACGAGCTGGACTGGACGATTAATCGACAGCTCTGGCGGTGGAAGGCGATGAAGATTCGGGCTGAGTTTGAGCGGAATCGGTATGAGAATACTTCTCTGTTTCCTTGGTAGCTTGTGAGGACGAGGTGGTTGATGATCGGTGACTTGGTGTTAACAGGAACGTACACGACCCGCGCGCGCTTGCCGCTATTTTGGAAAAAGCAGAGGCAGACCTTACTGATAGGAAGCATCCGGATCCATACATTTGTGAGCAATTCCTGCGTCTCTATCTCGGTTTTAACTTTAATCAATCTCATGGCTGTTGTCCATCTATCCGATTAGCGCCTGGGTCGCCTGGTGGTTCGAAGTGGTTCGTCCTCTATCCTCGTTCAGTTCCTGTTTATAGATTGATTTCTATTGGACTTGCTCAGGGAACGTAACATTCCGGTGAGTATTTCTGTCTTTAGCTGAAGCGACCACTGAGGATGCTAATTTGTTTCCAGCCGCCCATTGCACCTATCTACGACCACGAAGCGGATCCCCATCACTAGAGTAATCATTGGTATTCGATTCGCGAATCATAAGTAAACTATCACAAGATGGTTATGTGCATAAACAGATCTCAGATATCACAGTTGCAGAACAGGGTGCGAAGTATTCAGCACAATCAAGGACGTATTGAGCGGCACTCCTTTGTGGTCAGAGCTTCGATATCGATATGATAAAGCCGGTTAGAGCGCTAATATCTGAGTTCGTCCTCTTTCGCGATTGCATGTTTAGCGCCTTGTTGTCAATCTTTCTCGCAGGGGGTCTAAGAGTATCTTTCTGCTTGTCATCAGAGTCGCCATAACAATTGGATTTGAGCGGTGCTTGGCCAGACTTGCAGCTTTTGGAGAGAAGAGATATGACGCACATCTGAGCGTCTTTGTTAAAATGATTATCAGAGAGCACCTGCCGTCACTTTACACACTTACCTCACTGAATTTACAGTTCCCAAAACGATCTCGTTCAGTTATTCCCCTGACTATTCCTAGACCATCAGACCAATCCCAAACAGCGCCTCCATCTTGTGTGGTTGCAACCGATCGTGCGCTCAGCAGGCTTCCGAGGACTTCGTTCTTCAACGATCTTGCGGTTGCCTGGGACGTACTGAAAGAAGTAGAAACCATTGATGGGTAGGAAATTGTCACATTGCACGATGGGTGTGGGTTTCACAGAACGTAGCTCGTGGGACTTTAAGTCGCGTTCCGAGATCATCCCCAGTGTTCAGCATAATTCCGATCAGCTTCGTTTGTCTCGTTCTAGCTTGAAGAAGCAAACAATTCTGTGGATGGAATATGCTCTTTACAGGCTATGCATCATTAAAAGAGACTGGCGTTCCGGGAAACGGAGCACCAGGTCGCAGCGTTCAGTTCTACGGTGTGTTTGGTCTGAGTGCACATACTTCTCGCGCGATGGTGTGTTTGATCAAATATCTCCTCCGTATTCTTTTGTTGTCAGGATGAACATTGATCAGTAGCCTTGCCAGAGGATACCATGTGAGACAAAGACCAGTTTTTCGCTGCGTCAGAAATAGTACACGGTAGTTAACGACATGCGAAGGAGCGGTATCCGTTCCAGCCGTCCACATGCATCAGTTCGGCGCGTTCGGTGCAACGTAACAACACCAATGTCTTCTTTCACAGGACACGTATGGCTGAAAATGATTCGAGCGCCGCAGGTGATTCACTGCCATCGCGTGAGTATTGATGAATATATTTCTCAGTCTGAGGTCGGGTTACGTGGAGGAGGACTTGAGATGCTCGTCGTGGTAAGGTTCTCCCTGGTTTGTTTTTCCCGATGACGATGCTTTAAAATTGTACAATGATAGGCATTGATACGCGGGCAAAGAACATCATCAAACAGTGGCTGTCGAAGTCAGCACCGTGGAATCAGCGGACCTAAATGTGGTGTGGATCAAACCGTAATTTGATACGGTCCAAAGAATTCAATTCCGACTATACCGTTCCTGAACCGTACTAGCGTGCCGCGGAAGTGATGGAGAAAAACACGAGAGACACCCTCGTTTCATCGACCACTGTTATACGCGCCATCGGATGCCAGCATCTCCCATTTTAAACTCGAGAATGGTCATGAGCACAGATCCGCATTAAACCCTGACAGTGCAAATCCGCTAAAAACGAGCCAATGAGATGTGCGGAAACTAAACATTTACCCCGCTCAGTATTTCTGGCTAGCTTATGGGTGTCAATCATCTGATCATCTGGGATGCGTCCCACGGATGCTTCCCCATATAACTAACATCCCGGACTTCTTTCTGCCAAGTATCGACCTTCTCGCGCGGTAACATTCAACGCTCAGCCAGGTAGATCCGCATTGATTTCATTTAAAATCAGACTAACGACCCACCCTTCTTGACCATCGCAGTGCGACCCTTCCCCCCATGGACGTTGTAACAATAGTTCGTCATCTGTGAGCATCATGCAGTTTTCCTGCGTAATCTCCAGTGTAACTCAGTGTTCCTGCTCTTACAGAACGGCCGTGAAGCTATACACCACAGGCAGCTATGGTGAGTGCTCTCTGTAGCAGCTTAGACCGATTGTAACTCAACTTTGTCCACATCATAGCGATCGCCCTCTACGAATATATTATCACGTTCGACAGGGAAGTCGAGACGTTTTGGAAGAGACGATTCACGTTCCCGACATTCCTATGGTTTCTCGTGAGCATGATAGCCCCACGCTCATCTCACACACTGACAATCCGGGTTCAGAATCGATACACTCTGTATTGTTCACTCTTTCCGACGCTATTGGGTATGTAGACTTCAGTGCTCGCTTTTACCGTATCTTAGCTTAGAGAATTTATAGGCTTTCATATCCCTCTCTCGGAAGAGGTTGGTTTATTACTTTTGTAAACTTGTGCTCAGTGCATACTTATTCAACCTTTTGCAAATTTCTAGCAGTGCGTCTTTTATGCACTCATACCTCTCCGCTTTGATCATTGACTATGACTAGATGTGTCAACTTTGTCAAGTTCCCGGGTGCTATGCAAATAATTTCAAACGTCGCATCCGGATCGACACTATCACTCCGTGTCTACGCATTGTATGGACGAGCCTGGGTACGTGACTTTGGAGTTTTCCGCCGGTTTCTTAACTCATTGTGATCCAGTGGGTCGTCGCGGTTCTCCTTCCGGTCTTCGTGGCCGAGATCGCATTGGAAGGCGTAAGATACCTTAATGATGTCTTGCGGAAGCATTACTGACGTTCACTAAGTGGGCCGTCGCTGGAGGAGTGCCCGCTCAGCTCCCTCCTGGTACGTGATGGTCAGTAAAGATCAAGTGTTGTTCTGACGTGGGTGTGCTATATAGGCGTTGTTGGCTGTATTTTAACCGGGAAACCGTCAGAGTGCGTTCTATCTTCTACTTGGCATTTCTCTAGCTTATGCAGAAACATGTCCGATGAATAGAGGCGATAGTGAGAACTATTTAATTATTGCATGATCATCGTCACTGACCCTTGCACCAGAATTTGCGGCATTCTGGATTGGACAACTCGTATTCCCTACACTTATTTTTATCATGACGCTCGCGAGAGCGGTCCGACTACAGCGATTCGGCTCTGTTAAAGGTAGCTTGATTAACGTTATGCTTCGCGATGGTATGTTCAGATTGTCTCCCCTTCCGTTCACTTGCTAATCGCGCCACTTCTAATTCTAGGAGTCATGTATTTCCTGTAAGTTGTAATTACTCGTTATGAGCCATAGCTCACATTAGACCGTAAAGCGTCATCTTTTCCGCGAATCTCGCAAATGTCGTCACTTATAGTGTAAGTAGTTACCCGTATTTGAGTGTTTAGTTCTGACCTTGTTATCACTCCTTTATAAAGGTTGCTCCGGTACGTATATGAGGTACTACGACGGATCCAGTGTTTGACATTCCTGAATCCCGTAGGAGGACCTGAAATTTGCAAACGCACCGTTTACGAATGTCATCACAACGTTGATGATATGTCGACTCATGTTAAACTTACGGCGTGATGACGCACCGGATGTCGTCGTTACCAACTACTCGATGGCCCAGAAGTTCGATTTCCGGGCACGACTTACGTACCTTGGAGATCTTGGAGCAGACATCGACATAAACGACTCCAACGACAAGGACAAACGCCGTGAAACTATTCCCCGGTACAAATCGGGATATCCACGCGCATGGGGACAAGAGGAATCTGGCCTCGAGCTGGAAACTTACATCTCTGAAGTGCAGCGAACATAATTGTTTCCTTGGATTTGCTGTAATTTTTTATTCCGCTGCGCGAAGGACTAGGAATTGTATGCTTGACCAATTTCGTTTTCTTTTCACGGATTGTACTTCTGTTTTCGTTATTGCTAGAGACGGGTCTGCTTCGGAAACTAATTAATTGTTGTAAAAGTAAAGGTACCCTCGAATCCACGCATCGCTTTCTTGCCTTATTTACATTGCCTATACATAAACAATCACTTCACCGCCGTCAGCCCTTGATCGAGCTCTTAAAGACTTTCATCCGGTGCTCGCACTATTGCCGCGAGGCCGCGAGAACAGAACCACAGTTCTTACGAATATAATTCCCCTTCTACGAGCCACATATTCACCGTGAAGTTCTTGAGATGAGCGCGCAAGAATTCGAAGTGCGTCGCAATCGGGCATGGCGGAATCGTTGGGTGGGCATTGAGATGGCTGTACAATCAATTTCGTTCCATGTTTCCTTCTACGGGGAAATCAATTAGAGTTCTAGATTTATTGCTGGCTTCCATGCACCGCTCCTCAATCAATCAACAGTTTGTTGAAACCTGATGATATTGACTTTTGATATCCAATAGTTACGGCGATGGCGTAGATGCCGACGTATCAGCCCCGAGACGGATGCGAACGATGTGTACGATGTGTTTTTCAATGCCTAGAGCGTGAAGAATGGTGTTTCAAGGAACTAAGAGCAAACCTCGTAGCAAAGCATTAGCGAATTGAAGACCGACTCGGCCGATCCCTGCCTTGAGATTACATGCATATGATTAGTGAAAATTTGTTGTAGTAGAATCGTCTAGCGTTCCTGAACTGTATACTCCTCTTGTCATCTGACTCGATCGAAATATACGTTGCTGGTCTGCCCTCCGATTCGGTACATTCCTTTGAGCTGTGCTAGTAAGGCGAAGAGGAACCAAACAACTACATCCTGCTCTCCCCGAAACCAAGCTTGTGCCCTGGGTCGGCTGCTATTCACTTTGATGCTAGTCACTGGGAATCACTAACCTTTATAAGTATAACCTCCTTGACACGTGCAGAGTTACACAACTCTTGTCCACAACTCTTCGTATTTTTTCGATCTCGATTGGAATGTTATCTCGCAAACCTGATCTGCATGCCGCAACACACTATAGTTTAATTGGTAAATGTTAGAGCTTTCACATGGTTATCAGATGAAACTATGGTTAGTGGAAGTGGGAATATATGGATCCGCGACAGGGGTCAGTAATGCTTGAATGGTGCGTGTAGGAGAACAGCAGCGGCTTCCACGAGCTCATCCTGCCTGTAAATGCTTATCAATCGTTCGCTCCATAAAATCTTCTAATCATACTGCATTTACAGACTTTCGATGCTATCACACACACGCACGACTTAAAAGAAAGCTCTGAAGAGCCTATTTTTAGACTTTCATAAGCATACGTACATATATGTCATTATCACCTGCGCCATGTTAAATGGAGTAACTGGCGTAACAGCGCCAACAATATGGCTCTTCTAGAGCAGTTCGATCTCTTCTACAAGAAATAAAACTTGCCGCAAGGCTAAGTCGACATACATAGCAGAAGGCAAATACAATTGGGTTGAAATACCGATCCCTGATCTAGACTTCCATCTGGATACTCTGCGATCAACGCTAGTACATACATGCAATTGGTTGAAGGTAATTTTAAGGATTATGCACAAATGGTAGGCATAACCTGACGCCTATTCTTATGCAAGTAAGGAGACGTAAGAAGACAGATGAGAGGAAACTATTCAAGTACTGATACTGTCATCCTCCCCTCGAAGCCAGGATAAAGAGATGACTGTTTTGGAGTCCAGAATATAGGACCAATGGCTCCAGACCTCCAAGATAATGAGCGGGCAAACATTGTCGAGTAGAATTCGCTACGTACGAGCTACACAGTAGCGTATTGGTATATTTTATGACACCTTGAATAAAGTTTAGTACATGTGGGACAAACTACATATAGAGTCCTCATGCGTCTTCCATACTCACAGGAGCACTAGCGTATTGAGTCGCGATTCCAGCCTCTGAGCAACCAACACATGCCACCTTGAACACAATCTGTTAGAAAAAAATTCCACTTCAACAGTAGTCTGAGAGCTCACCGATAGTGTACTCGTCGGGTTATAATCAGTGGTCATGTCTTCAACATATCGAACCGACACTTTCGATGTAGCCTACATATTGGGTCAGATTGCCCATTTCTAAATAAAATACCATCGACGTACTGAAGGATTTTTGAGAGTTGTCGAGAAGGCCTTCACATCTGTCGATGATCTTGAATTAGGCTCGGGACACGAAACATTAGGTGGACAATCGCTGGTTGTTCGTGTACCGGAAGTCTGTAATCGGAACAGCAATTTAGAACAGTGGCTTGTATTGAGTGAAGCAACTGACCTCCGCAAGACTTGTTGCATCGTCTGACGTTGCATTCGGCCCAGGATCTATCACTTTGTCCGATCCGTAAAATATCTGCCAGAAAGATTAGCATACCGTTAGAACACTGCGAGAAAAGGGACCTAACCATGGTGCCTATATCAACGTGGATGTTATGGGCATCATTGAAATCAATATGGATTGGTGATGATTTATCCCCCCTTGGAAGTAGTACGCCATTCCTAGGAGACTGGATATCTTAAGAAAGCTCGGTAAGGCATCAAACTACAACTCGAGTACGCACGGGACACTCCAAACTGATCCCTTCGACCACCTGCGACCTTCTTACGTCCAGTTTATGAATCACATAGAGTGTAAGAAATTACTAACGGGTAGCCTGAGTGGTTGGGCACAGGCCAAGAGTGACAGGGATGCGAATGCGAGAAGGCTGCCTGGGTGAAGCATCATTAGGCCTTGGTCGTGGCTATCAACTCGAATCCAGCTCTCTCAGTGAAGGCTTCACAGGTGTAGCTTTCACAGGAAATCAGAGAAGATATCAAAGAAAGCGACTCGCCGCCTGCCTCTTATAAAGCCTGTTGCGAGGCGCTAAAGTAAGCAGAACAATTGAAAGGACCCTTTCCTTGTCTGAACCTGCCCAAACGCATTGAACTGCCTTCTCTATGCCTAGAACGTCCTTCCGATGTCTGGTTGACTCATTTGAGGTAGGACAGTAGGATCCGTTTTGTGATCGTAACTTTGACTGACCCCCAGCAGGATCGAAGTGACGCGTTCCAACGCCAATTGCGGGATTACGTTCAATCCGGGTCGATAACATGCAAAAGAACTTCTCACCCGAGTTAGATACGAAAGCCGAGTAGCCCTCTTTCTGCTACTCACCAAAATGGCCCTTCGCGTCGTAACTTTGAGAAGCCGGTAAAGTCGCGTCTGACCGTCTTAAATGGAGGAAGAGAATCATATTAGGTCTCCCACCTAATAAGGCAAGTATCCAAACGGCGACAACATTTGCCAGAAGCATCCGTCAGAAATGCATATAATGTACACGACGAACTGTATGTGCCCAATAGGCTGGGTCTAGAGAGTGAGGGGTATGTTACTGTTGACAATATAATGGATGCTATTGTCGAGCGTGTTTTGAGGATACTGTGGAGCATCCAAAAGGCGGCAAGTCTGCTGCTATTCAAGTTACCCTTACACAAGACCTTCTGAAGTTGATGTTGTGCTTGATGAGTGTTTCCAGAGTCCAAATTGTCTTTATACTCGGCCTAGTAGCAGTCAGTACGGAAGAAAAAGATTTGTAACCGCATGTCTTGAATTATATACCCTTCTTGTAATCAGTACCATATTAGAACAATTTTCCGAAGAGCCCTCTTCTGTTCTCTAGACTATGATTAGCTATCTTGGATAGAAACCATTCGAATTAGGTATTGCACCTAAAGAGGGAGGCACCAGAAAAAAAGGATTAGATGAAGAAGCGTCCTCGGGGTTATAAATGAACCAGCATAAGAGCATGTGCGTCCAAAGAACAGAACTTGTAGAACTGGGACGTGGTATTGCTAGGTGACCGAGGTAAACGGCATGTCTCGTTGTGCTTGAAGGAAGATATGCAATTGACCAGAGGACGGAAAATCTAGAGCAATCAACAATGACTGGAAGCAAAGTCTGTCAGCATATCTTCACGCAGATTTCTCGTCATAATCGTGACTGATGACTGTACGGCAGCCGTCAGGAAGCTTTTTATATGCACCCTCCGACAGCTGTTCCCGGAGAGGATGTCTTAATCCGTGTACCTATCTTGTTCCCTTCTTGCATCCAGAGCGATAGTGGAAACAGTTCATTTCTAGAGGCGTCAGTCAGACGGAGGTACTCGAAATCGTCTTGCAACTTGAAGTGGTAGAAGTTCCTAAACGGTTATCGACCCATATTTGGATATGTTGCGAATCTGGCTCGGAGATGAAATAGGATAACTCAGCAGATGCGCCAGCATCAATGCATGCTATTTTTGTATGGTCTAGAACAACACAGCAGTAATACAACACGCGGAGGGATAAGTGCGGAATGGTGCATACTACGAGGTGACGAGCTGCAGGCGAGAGGACACTTCCGCTTGTGATCTGATAAGATTTGCGAGGTAGGAGATCATGAGAGTATCCTAGAATCGGAAACAGCATTCAGTAAATTATATCCAGAGAATTATGAGAAATTGTGGTTACCTGTAAGCTTGTTGCAAAGCTGCCTTGGTCTAGACCTTCTGTGCTTGTAGCGAATGTCTCCAACAAGTAACGTCCGATTGTAGGATCACCCTTTGTTTCCCCAGCAATGACAGATCGGACATAGGCAAGGACCCGGTCCAGCATCTCGGATACCGATTGAACGGAGCGCTCAAGAACCTCAAGATCAGTCGCGGTATTCGTTATTGAGGGAGAAGTCGATGACAATGATCTTGTCAAGAGGTCGACTATATACAATTCCATCAGAACAAGGAGAGATTATAAAAAACCGACGCAACTCACGGCCTCCTCTTTCCGAGTTATTGAACCGAAGTTCGCAGGGAATCGGAACGAAAACACAGTTTTCAGGTTTTGGATAGACGCCCACCGGCGAGCTACATGAATGTAAAAATAAAATAAAGAGCAAGATGCACAACGACAAACCTAATGAAAGCCTTCACACCTGGCTCACTTCCTTCCTCTGTTCCGGTATTCAAAGCCACATGTATAGCGGTATGAGGAGCTGTCTCTTGCGAGTAGAAGTTTTGAATGAGAGCAGAGTAGGTATTGAGGTTCGAGCCAGTCGAGTACCTGCATATATCGATCAACATTGTTAAACCTCTTCATTTTCTGACTTTAACTAAATGTACATACCAGCCGACAATAACTTCCTTCGGATGTACCTTATGATGCAGGTCGTACATTGTACGATGATACTCCATGTCCACCGCAACCCGTTCGCTCGTCTCGCTATGCAAGACCGCAAAGCAATTGTGCACCTCGATCTCCGTCTCGGTACGCGTACCGAGGAGCGTCCCGATCACACGCTCCTGGTCATCTGTTCGTCTCAAATAATGGTCTAGGATCGTGAATAGTACAACCGGGTGGATCGTAACATTTTGGATCGAGCGTCTAGAAAATCGTTCAACAGGACGAGAGCATAACAATGGTCAGTCAAACTCTTCGGCAAGAAAATAAAGCAAGCATACGTTGGATTCGAAACACTTCCAACGTGTAGACTTTGCAAGTGCAGCGCGGACGACGACTGTCCGACCGACATTTTTTTTACGTGAATTGGTCTACTTCGAAGGATTGCAGGAAGTGACGCGTTTCAAAATCTTCTCGTTTCCCAATCAGGAAAGCTGACGTTTTCGTCATAACCGTCCTCGCTCAACTTTTGCGTTTTTTCTACCTGCCGTGCTTAACGACAACCACCATGCCTAGCCTATCTTACTACCTCACGCCATCAGAAGAGTCAAAAGTAATGCATTGTTTTCCTATGATGCGTAGTTTATGCTTATGATGCATTTTAGGAACGAATGGCAAAGGCCATTGACGTCGGTCACGTCCGTCTCTTTTCTTCCATGCATCGTGTTTTCCACAGTTCATGACACTTTCCAACAGACCGTACTTCAGTATGGGTGGATTCCGTTCATTATTTACATTGGATACACGAGGAGTAACCCGCAGCCGTCTTTGATCAAGTGCGTTAGTTGTTCTTCGTTTCTTACCCTTGTGCTAACACCAAAAAATACAGGCTCCTTAGCCCGCTGGCATAGATTGTTCCACAGCTCTCTGCTCATTACATCTTGTTTCACCTGCATGTTCATGTATATCTCAACTACAAAAGTTCTAATTCGATTGCATTAATCCCCGCTTTCTTTCATCTGCCTGACCTGGTGGCATTAGCACTACCACAACTCGGATGTACAAGACAAACGACACTGAAGGTGTTGTCTAGCGACAAGAAGCACAACTGGCCGGCAGAACGAACGTCTGAAAGTGAGTTCTGTTAATTATTTTCACTTTACATGCACTTTGTATTGTGTGATTTAAACTGCGTGGTTGTACTTCCGTACCCAATCGACGCCGTGGATATCCACGGCGCCCAAGCCTGTCTTAACCGCCCAGTACGCTCTGGTTTGACTGGCTTGGCTGAAGTGACGAAAAGCAAGGCCAGATATGACTTCTTTCCTTGTTTTAAGTTTATTTCCGCCAAGAAAGCATGCTAATTATATTCGATATAGTGAATGGCTTGCAAAAACATGAGAAAGCAGAAAACAAAACAAGGTGACAGCAGCAAATCATCACAATTACAAGTACACCCTCCGCAAGTCAGTGGCGGCCGTGATACGTTTGCATATGGGACACAATCTGGTTGAACCAAGACATCGGAGCCAACATCCCCTACAGCAAGTATGCCAGCAACCCGTTGATACCGTGGGCTCATAATACGGATCAAGGCATATTCTGCAAAGCAACGAAGTTGACGAAGAAACACGCATTGTTTCCTAATACAACTTCCATTAGCGCTGAAAACCTCAGTAGCGAGGGGGAACCTACTAATTGCTTGACTTTGTTTTCCAGAGCGGCGATCAATGCTGCAGTATCGCCACTCTTGCGCGCAACTTCGACAGCTTGGTCCATTTGATCCGTTTCGCCCACACCTATGACTTGTTCAACCTCTGCTCGCACACCGTCAAGATTTGGTGTGACTAATTTTCGAGTGGTCACTTTCCCTTCTGCAACCAAGTCCCGCAGTGTCCCCCCTTCGTCATCGTCATCACCTCCGACGTCTATATCTTGACTAGAATTTGGGTCCACAACATCCTGCTCGGTGAACTGTGCAACACCAAATTCGTCATCCCCATCTACATCCACTTCTTCGTCCACGTCCAGCTGCGTTGAATCACGTACATGCACACCCATTCCCCGGAGTCCTCTCACGTCATTCAGATGGACTCGAATTTGGCCGTCTATCTCAATTTCGCTCCAAGGGTCCGTCTGTACCGTCCTCTCTCTATCCAGTCGTTCACGTTCCTCCGCTTCCGCCTGTAGCCGACTAGCATTTGCAACGCATGAATCCACGTGTGCATCAATTACGTCTTGGTCCCCCCGGACAAGCATGAGGCATACTGGACAGACAAGTTCATTACTTAAACCACTCTTCGCTCGCGGCCGCTCGTCCTCGTCTTGTGCGATAATTTCTTTTAGTCGCACGTTCCTGCTTTTCCGATTGCGATGAAGTAGCTTTAGTGTCTTCTCGATTTGTTCAATTGTGCTCATTTCCGGATCTCCGTGCGGATTTATGGTACGTCGAGCTTTCATAGCTGCGCCCCGTCGACCTGCCGTTAGTCTACAGAGGTGAATAGGATACTCGTTGAGAAGGGAAATAGAATAGCTAGCTAGACATACCCTGATGCAGGATCCAGTGTTATCACTGACGGCCCAGCACCTCGGAGTATTTCCTCAACACGATTCATCTCCAGCTTTGCATGCGCTCCCAGCAAACGTATCGGTATCTTTTCATCACATACCGGACATGTTCTTACTTCTGCACGTTTTGCTGTAGTTAAAGTAGATTAGATTAGATCATTGTTTGTAAAAAAACAGTTATTTCGAAAACATACCTCGTTTCGGTTTTGCCTGTTCCTCTGGTGGAGGAGACAATGAAGAAGTAGACGCTCGGCTCGGTGGCGGATCTGGAGTTGAAAGTTCGCGTTTCTTGCCTCTGCCACGAGAATGTCAGGATTTAGCAGCTCTTAAATTACTAGTGTCTTTACGCACTTTATATTGCGAGCCATGCTGTTCTCGCCGTAGAAATAGATGCAAATATTCTGTAGGCGAATATTCTACTATTTTGCCAGCATTTAAAAGGTTGTCGGTTTGAGCGGCTAGTTGGATGGCAGAGCGAAGAGATGGATGGACTCAAGTGCATGCCGCCGGTTCGGGCGCGGCGGACTTGATCTCCGGTGATCCGCTCCTTCCAAACATGGCTTTCACCCTGCATTTGGCACAAAATAAATAAGACCTAGAAAGAGCTTTCCCTTTACAGATTGCTTGTTATCGTATAGAGCCGATTTCAGAGGGCGTTCAAGTGCCATTTAACGGTAACGTTACTTGTGTAGAAGGAGAAAAGAGACATAGAGGAACAAGTCTGTCGGCTAAAGAAGCATCCCCGGCCCGGAAGACATCACGTGCATCCTCCGCTCAATATTCTCCATCCATGAGAGGAACTGAGTAAGACTACGACAATTGCTAGACTTTCAGACGGACTCTTTTCTTGCTTCTGGGATAGAATGGCCTCACGAGTTCCTTCTCGTCTGGCCCAGCTCCATCGTGTAAACTGCTCTCTCAGGTCTAATTCTTCTCGGTTAAGAGCATATCGAGCAGGTCTTGTCTATGCTCGTCGACCGTACTCAGTCGATTCTACTCCGGCGTCGAGCTCACACGGTAGGAATGGTAATTTGGGCCCACCACCTTCTGTAGTTTTTGACCGCAGGACGACCAGCGAAACCACTTCTGAGAGGTGTACGTGAGCACCGTCGGCCCAAGTAAGAGGTTTCTCACTGAGTTATTCTGAAATCCCACAGCGTATCCCACCCCTCGTTCACAATATCGAAAACTAGTCCAATCTGGAATACTTAGACCCGATGAACATCAGGAGCATATTATAGACAAGTTACAGGCTCTCCATGAGCAGCTCGAGAATTATGTCCAAACCCCTATAATAGAGTCGAGACAGTCGTCGTCACTCGTGCGTAAACAATTTACTTACAAAATGTAATGATTCATTCTTACAGTTTTATAGCTTTCTCGACTGTTCTCCAACTCGACTAATGAAACCAGCGATGATGAGCATGTACCGCAGGGTCTCTACCTTTACGGAGACGTAGGGACTGGTAAATCGATGCTTATGGATTTGTTCTACGAGACGCTCCCCCCGCGAATAAAAAAGAAACGACGAGTGCATTTCCATGCGTTCATGGTTGACGTGCATAAACGTGTTCATGCGCTGAAGGCGTCGTGGGGAATGTCAGGCGGGGACCCAATACCTCCTGTGGCGAGAGATCTGGCGAATGAAGTAACTGTTTTGTGCTTTGATGAGTTTCAGGTACTAGCCCGTTCTTGTTCAGGAGTACCGTTTGAGCTGATGTTTATAATAAGGTAACAGATATTGTAGATGCAATGATTCTCCGTCGACTACTAGAAACTTTGCGTAATCATGGCGTGGTTACCGTAATGACTTCCAAGTGAGTTGGCGCATTTCATTCGGATATTCGGGAAAATTTTAGTATAAATCTAGTCGGCACCCGGATGAGTTATATAAGAATGGAATACAGCGATCTAGTTTTATACCATGTATCGAGCTATTAAAGACAAAATACGATGTCATAAATCTGGATTCCGGGACCGGTACGTTTCCATAATCTTCTTACGACCGTTCTGTTCAAATAGAACTCCTTAGATTATCGACGTATACCACGTGCTCTCTCGAATGTCTACTTCCATCCACTCACCCCGGAGAACAGGGACGAAGTCAACAAAATCTTCGTTGGAATTGCAACTCGCGATGGCGAGGAAGTCTCTCGTTCCCGCTACCTGAAAATCTGGGGTCGTAGGCTTCACGTACCGGAGAGCACGAGCCACGTCGCGAAGTTTACCTTTGACGAGCTTTGTGGTCATCCGTTAAGCGCAGCAGACTATCTTGAGGTGACAAAGACTTTTCATACGGTGTTCGTGACGGATGTGCCGAAGATGAACTTAGGGCAGAAAGATAAGGTAGGTTCACGTGTCGAAGTTCGTAGCCATGTAGGGACTGAGCCAAACTTCCCGCAGGCACGACGTTTCATAACGTTCATTGATGGTACGTTTATAGTCAGAATAACCGGCTTCTTGAAGACGCTGATTAATATCGTGATGAACCTAGCGTGCTATGAGAGCAAGGTACGAATTGTCCATTCGTTTTCCCTCCTTATCGGCCTATTTATATTCCGTGACTTAGACTAAGCTCTTTATTACTTCGGAAGTACCAATCTTCCAGGTTTTCTCTGATGATGTCGGCGATAAGTCCATCTCAGACCACCAGCGCAGTATCATGGATGATCTCGTCCGTCTTCTTATTTCTTGATTTATATTGCTCGTAATGATATATGCTCTCTTCATGTAGGGTCTTTCTGATTCGGGGGTAGGCACGAGTTCAATGTTCACTGGAGAAGAGGAAGTTTTCGCATTTGCACGATGTTGTTCTCGACTGGTTCAGATGGGTAGTAAGGAGTGGGCGGAGACGGCAGGCGAGGCATGAACTTTATACTACACTCTGCATTATCTTAAATTATTAAACATTTTAATTCATTAACGTTTCGTATATGGCTGGTACTGGTATGTCATCCAAACATGTCGGGGCGTAAAGTCATTTGCTGATACAACAGGAAATTAGATATGAATAATGGATGGTAAGGCATCACCATGAACACCCCAGCCACTCAGACAAGGACGTCACGTTTTCTTCATGATAGGCCACATCGAGGCTATAACCTTCGCTTCACTGCACCCCAAACAAACCACACTTCCCTCCGCACATCTCTTTAACACCTTCTTCCAATAGTCCCTCCACTCAAGGTCACATTTCGTGCACAATGTCGATGTAGCAGGTTTCATCGACCAGGCATATTGAAGGAATGACCAGACCTTGTTTTGCTCTTCGTCGGTCTTGGTGAGATATCCCTTCTTGCGAAGCAACGCACGTGTGGATGCGTTATCTGCTAGGATATCTGACGATGGGAAGATGGAGTAACACCATATGTGCCTTGTCGTTTCATCAATAACGTGGACGCGCCAGGAGGTTGTGAAGAGCATGGGGTTTGGATTTCCGGAGTTTTGGAGCTGCTGCTTTGAAAGGGCGTTTCGGACGTTCGTCATGACTAGGCTTTCACGATACACGAGATGAGGTGACTCACGTTTATTGGACACGTTGCCTGACCTCTGTTGTGGATTTCTAGACACGGACCAGCTTTTACGACTGCCATTTCCCAATCTCCACATCCAGTATCGACCCAGATTACATTTCGTGGCTAAATAAAGGTAAACATTGTAAGAGTCTGTGTCTTATCTTTCTTTGCGTCCCTTTCTCTCTCTTTTCCCATTTGTTATGGAGGAACGTCTTTGCGGTCCCGGAGAAGAGAAGGAAGGCGGGGTGGACCAATGCTCACCTTCAAATCCTTCAAATAGGGTTTAAAGGAAGCTATCATCTTCTCTAATTCCTCGTCTTTTCCGGGATCGGTTCGAACGGGTTCTATTCGAGAAGAAAGAAGACTAGGACTTGAGTTCGCAGAGCTGGGTGTCATCGGTCCAGACGCTGTAGACGTGGGTGTAGTTAAATCAGACATCGGCGTACTCCCAATGCCACCCGACGATTGAATTTGCGTCTTTATTTGCAATTGCGCACGAGCTTCGGAGAGTCGAGTTTGATATCTATGCTGTACTCTAGCAGTAGAGGTCGTCTTTTCCTGCTTCGATTTACCCATGGTTCAGAAATTGGAAAAATCAGTATCTTATCAGTACTGCTAGTGTCTTGATAGTCAGTGATGGGGGCGAGAAGATGAGAAGCGTGGTTAGGAAGCCGCATCGTCGTTGTGGATTAAAAACTTTATTTCTGTGGCCCCTCAGCAAGGAGCCACAGTCACTGAGTCATACTAGTACTTCGGTAAATTTGACGTGGTCTATTCTGACCTTCCATAAAAGGTAGAAACTGTCATTAACACATAAAATGAGGTATGTTGGTGTCCTTCATGAATCATAGCTACAAAAGTACACTTCATGAAAATTTCTGTATTAATAGAAAACCTAACACTTCTGTTTGATAAAGGTTGTTCTACCAGATTCAAAACAACTGAAAATTAAATTATGGTTATCTTTCTTACCCAGTTTCTGCAAAGGGTTGCCATTATGCACTTTGGTACTTGTGGCCTGTGGCCTGTGGCCGAGAGACAGAGAGAGGCATTTAGTTTAAAAGCATGTGACTTTACCATGCCTCGTGATAAAACTGACCTCTAGATTCAAGCCTGGGAAAATCATGGCTGATACTTCCTTTTCAAATCTTTGAGAGATACTTTTTGGATAAGTCATTATTATTGTGCCACTTTATTCAAATTGTTACTTGTGGCCTGTGGTTGGTTTGCAGGCTTCGGTAAAAAAAACATCATGTGACTTCACCACGCGTCGCGTCCAGAAATTCGGACTCCGACTGAATCACTGTTCCAGCAGACTGAAAAGATCCTTGTCCATTCACTCATGCTACTTACAGAAAGTACACGTTTAGTGACCAAAAAACGCAAAACTGGTCACGTGAAAAGATGGAGTCTGAGCTCAATGTTAACGACAAAACGAGCAGCAGTCAGGTCGTAGTACAGGATTGAGGTGTGGGTAGAGCTTCGTACGTCCATAGATGCGCAGATGAGAAAGGGGGAACGCACGAAAACGAGCGTTAGAAGTGACAAAAAAAACATCACTAAAAACCCAGCCTAAAAATAACCATCAAATATCAAGTCAAAAAATGTAACAAAACAAGTATAAACAGAACCAAGAAACTTAGAAGTGCTCGTCACAAACAAATACTAAGTACATTAATACCCGTCTTCTTCAAATCACGTGTGTAATTCACAACCAGGAGGATAACAAGAGGAATGAAAGGAATAAGACGAAGACGAAACAGGATGACAGAAAAGGAAAGGACAGATGAAGACAGATGAAGCGATGCGGATAGTCATAGCATTGATATGAATAGATTAACGGTGGGACGAAAGGACGAAGTAACAAACATCCCCCGACGATGATGAGTATGTATTGAATGAGCGTCTCATAGATAGTGAATGGTAATGACAGGTTAATGGTGAACAGAGGAGAAGATGGTGATGAGTGAGATGTTGAGGAACAACGTTCAAGAAGTCAGAGTGGCGGCGAACAAGATATGGAAGTATGAGGAAGGGTTGACAGCGGTCATAGCCAATGAGAATTACAGAATAGGGAGGAGTACAGGAGGAGTACAGGGGAAATACAGGAAAATATGGGGCAAGTGGGTCACGTAGGGATCACCGCCGAATATCAAGGTCGGGGGGAGTGTCACGTCGGACCCGGTATCGTTCGTAAGAACATTGTTTTGGTATACGTTACAACGTCGCAGGTTGCACATTGCAGTAGTTTCTCGTCGCAGTTATTCGTCAGGTGTCATGTTATTCTAGGTTAGGAAGGGATCAAGAAGGGAGGGGAGGGGTTAAGACGGTTAAGTAAGCGAGCAACGGATATTGCGGATGCGAGAGACACCTATAAGACCACCCCTAAAGGTGCGTTGAAGATCAAATCGAGGCGGCAATCAAAGAGCAAGAACGAAGGAGGCAGCTGACGAGTACTATAAGACACCCTGCCTAGCACCCAACTCTGCATCATATACCCCTCGATCATAGTAGGGAGTACATGAACAGAGTCGCCTCACATGGAGAATACGCCAACGCTAGAGAAGCGGCCATTTCAACTTGAGACCCTCCAGCCAACGCATATAGAGCAGCTCTGCGATCGGTGATTTCTTAGCAGGCTCATCGCCGCTACCACCGCTCTTTGTCGAAGTGTTCGATGGTGCCACTGTAGGTCCAACAATTGAATGCCCATTCACTCCATTCACCTGCCCATGACCCTCGTCGGACTCTTGTTCTATAACTACCAAACCTCGAGAAGTCATCTCTCCACGCCTTATCACACGCTTCGCAGGGAAGAGCCCACCACGCAGGGTAGACACATGTTGCCGAACCGCGTTGTTGTCGTTGATCCCAGCGAGGATGTCCAAGATGACGGAGTATGCGAGCTCAGGATTTGCTTCGCGCAGGTCAACGAATCCGCGTGCGAGCATGCTAAGCGCCTCAATCTCGTGCGCTTCCATTCCGTCTTGGATCGCCTATGGTTAATCGAGGTTAGCACGGTCTTTGCTCAGGAAAAGTATAGACGCGACGTACATTCTGGACAATGGGAACGACGATCTCATCTACCATTGCCCTACCAGCGCGAGCATTATCGCTAGCCTTCCTTCGATGGTCTTTTCCTTCAAAGTTAGCAGTCCCATTTATCCGCACGCTGCCATCGGTGCCCTCACGTACGGCTCCAACATACTCTGCACTGAGCCTCAGACTCCCGGCGGCATCGACGCGCTTCACCGGTCGGATAGTGTCAATACCATTCCCAATGTCTGCTGGACGTAGGGCTGTGCCGCTCCCCCCTGTTTTTGTGCGCTCCGCATGTGTTGAACGCCGTCGTTCCGATCTCGGGCTCGGGGGTGGTGACGGAGTGGTCCTCGGTGCCCGCTGCTGTTGCTGTTGCTGAGGTAGTTGATCTTGTTGAGATATCCCAGGTTGATCGTATGCAGGAGGTGCACCCAATCCACCAGCATCAGCGTCTACAACAGCCTCGTCAGCAAAATCTTTCCCGTCGAAAGCAGCTCGCCCGTTAGGCGGCAGTGGTGGTCGGATAACGACAGTCGAGTGGGATGCTTCATCGTTCATCCCCAGCCGGGCGCCAGCGCCAGATAGCCGCTCCTCGCTTCCCTTCGTCGCTGCACCAGAGTCATAGGAATCCTCGCTCTCCTCAATCGGTGCAAGACCCTCTATTTCACCTTCATCGTCGTAATACGACGCATCATCATCCGGAATCATCCCTGGTGGCATCGCCGCCCCATTCGCACCGAAATGCACTTGCGCGAGTGAACGATACGTGTTAGTGGCGCTTCCGCCGGATTTGGACCGAACGGTCTCAAATATCCATTCGCTCCTGACGGTGTCATTGCGCCCCCACGTCCCACGTAAACTCTGCTGCGCTGGCGGGATGATGCCTATCCCATTTTGGGCACCCTTCTTCTGCGGCGTGCGCGCGGCGTAGTCCTGATATCGCTCGATGAGTTCGGTAAGACAGCTGGTTCGGCGTGCATTCTTGATGAAGCGGTGCTGTAAGAGTTCCTTTGTTGATGGGCGCTAATCATTACGAACGACGTCAGTCAACTCAATCCCATTTCGGGCCATGATTAGAGCCATAAAGGGAATCTGAAGTGTGAGACATGGAACGACAGGAAAATGGAGCGGCGCATACAGAGGGGCTCGGAGCGGTGCAAAATCGGAATCGGAATGGAATGAAGTAATTACTTACGTGCTTCGGGTCTTTGGTCAGGCACTGCGAAACGAAGTCCTTGAACGCAGGACTAAAGGCACCCTCTAGCGTCGGAGGTTTCGCTTTCGGAATGAGAAAGAGTACTCGCATGGGATGGTACTCAGCAAGAGGCGGTTCGCCTTTTGCTAGCTCGATCGCAGTTATGCCAAGGCTCCACAAATCTGCCTTGTGATCATAGCCGGCCTGGCGAATGACCTCGGGGGCCATCCAGAAGGGCGTGCCGACGAATGTATGACGAAGCGTATGGCTAAGCTGCGCAGCGACACCGAAGTCGGCGAGTTTGACGCGGCCCGAAGCGGAAAGGAGTACATTCGCGGCCTTGATATCCCGGTGAATCTTGCATTCACTGTGTAGATAGTCAAGGCCGTATAGGAGTTCGCGGCAGATGACAGCGATGTGGGCTTCGGAGAATACACCAGGCTTGAGGAGGTCAAGGCAAGAGCCACCGGCAAGGTACTCCATGATGATCCATAGCTTGTAGCCCTTGACGAATGAGCCGTAATATCGCGTAACATACTCACTGTCGCATTGCGCGAGGTGTGCAATCTCCTGCTGTATCTCAGAGATATCGTCGTCTGTGTCCTCGAGGTCTGCCGGTTGAACGGCAAGTCAGCTGTATGCACAGAAGGACGGAGGCAGACAGATACAGGGGGTGGAGAGCGAGTTACACACCGATTTGCTTTATTGCGACGATTTGCTTCGTCTCATTGTGCATTCCCTTGTACACGGTGCCGAAGCTGCCGGTACCGAGCTTCTCGAGAATCGTGTACTGACTTGCGGGGTCGTTGCTTGGCACCATGGGGACGGCGGGGGACGGACTGCGGACGTTGTTGGTGGCAAGCTTGTCTTTGAGGATGTTGTTAGGTGCCTGCGAGGCGTTGGGTGACGAAGGTGGAGAGCGAGTGAGGACGCGTGGCTTGGGAGTTAAGAAGAAGGAATAGGAATAGGAAAGGAAGCGAAGAGGAAGAGCGAGTCAGTTGCGTGCCAGGCCCAAAGTCAATTACAAAGTAAGACACGGTATATACGGTATAGCATAGGATTAAAATCTCGATTAGAACAGAAAAAGGCAATAAATCGCCGGACATGAACTCACCATAACGGATGGCGGACAGCGTGGAACGAGGAGGAGGGAGAGGGAGGGCGTGAAGAGAGGAAGCAGCGAGGCGGGGCAGGTGTAGGACTACTACTACTAGTAACTGAATAGATTCGCCCCGCACGATCACTGCTCGGCCTAATATGGGCAACACCGGGCACGCGCCGTCAGATCCGTGTCTCCTGCTTTTCACCTCTGCGTCCTGTCTGTATCGCGTGGTGTCGTCGTGGGCAGTGACGATGGTGACGGATAGAGACAGAGAGAGGGAGAGGGAGGGTGAGAAAGCAGAGAAAGAAGGAGAAAAGAGAGAAAGAAACGCACGATAGCAACTGGCGGACTACAGGCTGAGGGATGACGTGACCCGCATGGCGTGTTATTCCTATGCTTGAATCGTGAATGCTTCTGTCCTGTGTCTATCCAAGGACTGCTAGTCACGGAGCTAGCCTCATCAGTGACGCCACGCGCGCTGGCCATATAGACTTCAATAAACTATCAATTCACTATCGCGCTATTTCGTCCTCCCCCTTTCTCACTCTCCTGGAATTCCCGTGAATTACGGCCGTCCAATCCTCTCCTTCTGCATTCTAACATACAAAAACAACAACAATGTCTGCCGTATTCTACGGGTCGCGCAAAATGAAAAGGCACCTCGGAAGTGCCAAAAGAGGATGATCTACAGGGAGTGATAGAGCCGTATGTCAGGTATGACATAGTCCGGCTCGGGTACGTCGGGAGGACTAGCCATCCCTCCAGTCAAGCGAGTCGTCCTCATGGCTTCACCTGACTCTCCTCGTCCTTCTATCTCTCACAACTGGAGCCGCATGCCCTTCCTCCATACGGCGCCACGTCTTCAAATCATATATATTTTATCCTCCATCATCCCGTCGTCTCCTTCTCAAACTTCTTCCTTCCATTGCTCTCTCTCCTTTTTCAATCTCTCCAATTGACAACGAGTTTTTGCCGACGGACGCGTGACGTCGTGATTGACGTCAGCGACACCGTCTTTCAATATCATTTCAATCATTCAAAATCAAATCAGCATCACTCTCCTTCCTTTTGCTCCGGATCCTTTCCTCCTAAATCCCGGCCGGCTTGGCTTTTTTGATCGAATGAATTATAAGATGCTGACTCACGAGGAACGTGTGTCCCTCTCTCAGACAGGAGCCAAATTCGCTGTTTAGCAAGCCTGATTTGGTACCATCTTCGCGCCTGTGGGTATGCGATTGGGAAGAGAAGCCAATGTACGTCACGTGCCTACGACGCGTCAATTAACACGCGTCGCGCAGCGCGACAGGCTACAAATCTAGAACGCCAATGTAACATTGTAAGTGTAACCGGCCGGTAATCGAAATGAGCCTCACCCGGAGGGATTCGCCATCGAACGCGTCGAACGTATTGTACCTCCGGAGATTCGGACGGGAAGTACAAAGCCTCAAGCCAGTAACCCTTTGTTCTTCCTTTTTTTTACTCACATCTCCTTCGTCTTCTTGCGAATTTGTAGTACTACCACTTTCCATAAAAGCACGTCTGTTGGAAATTGACTGAGTTGACTAATAGATGAATAAAGAAGATTAATATTCACCTTATTAGTGATTAGGGATGATCATTACCAGACATCCGAGTGAGCTTCTCGGAACGGATTCGCATGGATACCGGAAAGAAAGATGGTGCCGTATTTCAAATAGTAGTGGCACTTCTTTGAGCTTTGTCTTTCACCGTGCTTAAGAGAACGTGTTTAAGTTGTCGAGTCTCTTGCGTCTTTTCTTTCTATATCTTCACACCAATGTATTATATTATTTGTATTGTAATTTATTCATATCAGCACATCTATTGAAAAATCACCTATCATGACTGATAAATGAATAAGAAGGTCGGATTGTCTTAATATCTACTTTATTAGGAACAAATCGTTACCTAATAGAAGTATTCTTGGACCCTGAAATGAGTCCCCGGAACGGATGCACGTGGATACTAAAAAGAAAGGCAGTGTTACATTTCAAATAGTACTTCTTTGTACTTTGCTCTCTCGCTATGCTCAAGGAAGTCAATACAGACTTTCACTAATCTTGTTAGCAAGTACCAGCATCCTGTCCTTGTTCTTTGTCCATCTAAGTCTGCCATGCCCTTCAAAGACTCAAACAAATATTATCTCATCTATAGTGCCTAACATTGTAGTGTGGCAACAATAAGGTATTCAAATCCTCTCTTTCTCATTAAGCTGTAATAAACGCTTTATAGGTGCATCGAGAAATCTGCCCACGTTCCCCAGCTTTCCCGTTTAAGCATCTAAGTACCAGGATCCAAGTTTCCCGCTTCAAGGGACATGGTCCCGAAACTGATTTCACAGCTAACCTACCATCCGCCGGGTTCAACCTCTTTCACGAGCTCGGTGAACCGCTTCTTCTATTCACTTCATCTGTCAACATAGGCTCGAAGTAATGGAATGAATGCAGTTCCGCTTTTTTCTGTCCGGCTTATCGCGTAGCCAAGTGACAAAAACGGCGGCCGTAAACTCTGAGACGAGTACGACCGTTAGGCTGGTAGATTTGCCTTCTTTTCTAGCCTCGGACTTGACTGCTGCTCTGGAGGAGCAGACAGTGTACTCGTAAGGGATATGCTTCCTTTTTTCGGTTTTGGAGATGCGTTGCTGGTATCTGCAGAAGACCCGGGTTTTCAGGTGTTCCAGGTGGAGTAGCAACATCCCCCTCTACTTTCCAGAGCTGACTATATCAATGAATTGACCAAGACGTCTATTTCTTGGTAAGAAATATGGACGCTTTATAAATCCGACAAGGAACTGCTCCCTCGCTTTTAGTATTTATCCTGTCTAACTGTCTATGGATCGACATTTACTATTCCCTTGTTCCCCTCTTTACAGAACAAGATCCGGATACTGTGAGTCTGTGGCTTCACAACTTCAGTAACCCACCATCCTTCGAGTCAGCCACCTACATGGCCCACCTCCTCCACGAGCTCCGTGAATCGCTTCTTTTTTGCTATTTCCTTCTGTTAATACAGACTGGAAGTAGTGAAAGAAGTTCCGCGACCTCATTCCGAATATGCCATGCAGCCATGCCACGAGGACGGCAGCCGTGAGCTCTGAGCCAAGCGCGAATCGGACCAGTAGGTTTGCCTTCTTTCTTACTAGGCTCGGACTTAACTGCTACTGTTCCTGTTGCAGTGGTCGGCGTGCTGGTCTCAGAGGGAACGGAATTCCGTTTCTTTGGTTCTGGCAGTACACAACCTGCTCTTGCAGAAAGCATCAGGTGCCCCAGATGTTACAGATGTTGCTCCAGATTTCTTTCCGTTTCTTGGAAGGAGTAGCTGTGGCAGATGCAGGACTTGTTGCTTGACTCGCACCTGGAGAAACAGGATTTAGACTGATTGAGATGACTAATGGATGAACGAAGAAGAAATATTTTCCTCCTCATACAACTTGAATTAGGGATGATCATTATTGAGCAGCAATCCCGAAGAAAGACAGTGCTTCATTTCGATTAGTACTTCTTTGTGCTTTGCCTTTCACCATGTTTAAAAAGACAGGTTAGAGTCAGTGCACATCTTCATCTCAGGACCAGTATCCTTTCTTTATTCCGTGTCCATTCAAGTCTGCCAATCTTTGTTCAAAGACTCAATTAGTACAAACAGTGAACACCATTTCATTGCATCAACCGCATTCACATAATGCGGTGCGGTGACACTGACACGTTCAAAGCCTCTATTTTTTTAAAGCTATTATACATGGTTTATAAGTCCGTCAAGAGCTTCACCCACTTTCCCCAGCTTCCTCGTCCAGGCGTCTCAGCAACCACCCTGACCTCTCCCCTCTTTAAGGAACAAGATCCCGGTACTGGGACTTCACAACCAGCCCTCCATCTTTCAAGTTCGCAACCTCTTTCACAAGCTCTGTGAACCGCTTCTTCTTTACCTCGTCAGTCAATGCTGGTTGGAAATAATGAATGCAGTTCCGGGTTTTCGTACCCGGCTTGTCGCGTAGCCATGCTACGAGTACGGCAGCCGTGAGCTCCGTACCAGGAGCAACTTGCGGGCCAGTAGGTTTACCCTCTTTCTCAGGTTCGGACTTGACCGCTGCACCTCCTGCTGCCGTCGGAGTTGACGGGGTGCTCGTACCACCTGGGACAGCTTTCCGCTTCTTGGGCTTTGGCTGTGCACCACCAGCATTTGCAGAAGAACCAGTTGCTCCAGGCGTTGCAGCTACCTCCCCCTCTGCTTTCCGTTTCTTGGACGGACTAGCTGCAGCAGGAGCCGGACTCGTCGCACGGCTTGCTCCCGGAGAAACAGGATTAGGACTCCCTACTCGACTTCCACCAGGTCCTGCAAGTGGACTCGTTGCGCGGCTACCTCCACCAACCGGGGTCTTCATCTTCGGCGGTTTTGGTGATGTAGCACGCTTCGCTACGACGGAGTGTCCACCCATCCCTAGTCCAGGGGACGTCGGCGGCGGAATCATTGGTGAGCCCTCAGATTTGACCTTTGTGCTGCTACCCGAGCTGCTAGTGGAGCCACCTGAGCCAGGAGGCGCAGGTGAGCCAGAGCGTGAGGTCGGGCGTGAAGAAGGCTTCGAGGCAGGGCGAGAGTTAGCCTTACTCTTTGGAGTCGAGCCAGGTCGAGACGTAGACTGGTCTTGTACGGCGGGTCCCGTCGGCGTAGGCACAGGAGTTTCCTCCTCCTGCTCTTCCTCCTGTAAATAATACAAGTATGTCGTTAGTATGAATACAAATCACAACTCTTATGAACCTACCGAGCTGGCGTATGGATTTTTCTCCTCATCACTATCATACGCCGCGTTCTTCTCAATCTTCCGGACCAACTTCTTGATGTCTTTTCCGGTCCCGGTAAGGTTATCGGCATCTTCTTCGTCCTCGGACACGTATCCCTCTTGATTTTTGTTTAAATTGTGATACTCGCGCTTTAGCCGCTCCTGTAATGAATTGAAAGTTTATAAAAGTATGAATAGGAAAAATTCAGTAAGACATTTACCTCAAGCTCTTTCGCCTCTTCGTCTGCAGCAGTATCTTCAAATTCCATCTTCTCTTCATCGTCCGCAAAGTCCTCCTCGTACTCCATCTCGTCCAAGTCACCATCAGCGCCCCTCTCTCTTTCTCGACGCCTTCGCTCCTGGACACCCTCTTCATCATCTTCTTCGAATAGACCACGCGTTCCATTATCTACCCTTCGCAACCTACGTCCTCCAGGTCCTACTGAGCTCCCGCCTACATCATATACGAGAGATGGACCTCCAAGGCCGCCAGCGGTGGGAGCAGCAGCTCCATTTCTCGACCGCATAGCCCAGCGTTCCTGATCTTTATTCTTCTGCATCTTTGCCATCATTTTTTCTGCCTCTTCGAGCGTCCATTGCTGCTGTTGAGGCCTTCGCTTCTGGAACTTGTACCATCGATTCGCAGGAACGAAGCGGAATGAACTATCAGGCGTAGGCATGAGCAATGCGTATAGCTCTGCCTTGTTTGAATCTTCCATCCTCCCCTCCCAAACTTCCTTCCCTGAAGCGTCCTCCATAACCCACGGATACCTTTCCTCTTTCCGCAATTGTCGGACATGGTCTGGGACAAGAAATACCTGCTTTGTCTTCTTTTGGAATTTCTTCTTCTTTCCCTTGTCGTCTTTCGAGTTTTTCGCAGCTCCTGATCCGCTTGCATTCTTCGCCTCATGTATAGGACGCCCTTCTGCGTCCACCATGACAGTTCGACCATCCGCGCCGATAACAGGCTTTCCATCAGGGCCCAACATTGGCCCAACGGGTGTTGGCGCCTCTTCATTTCCATTTCCTTCAGCACGCCTCATTTCCTTGCGGTTGAGCTTTATTGGTCTTGCCCATGTATTCACATCAACCGGTTTTCTTGAGTCAAATTTCATGACATCGTATTTCCAGCCGAAACGATCTGTCGATATGACACGAAAGTCTTGGTAGCCTACCTCAGGCGTGGGTTCTGCGGTCGTCGCACTAGAGGAAGCTGCCCCAGCCGAGGCTTGTGGAGTAGCAGATCTGGAGCCTCCGGAAGGCGAAGCTGCATTGCTTGGAGTGGATGGACGTGGTGCCGCGATTTGAACTTGTGGCTTTGTTATAGGTGAAGCGCGTCCTGCGACGCGAGCTTGGATGGTTTGTGGGCCAGCTCCTGTCCCCGGTGTCCCTGATATACCTGCAGAAGACGTAGCAGTACCATTCACTGTACTCCCCGTTTGCATCGCCGCGAGTCCAAATGGTCGACTTGGCTTCTTGTGAAAAAGAGTCGGCTCCTTCTTAGGGCGCCTCATTTGCTTCGGAATCGCATTGCCCGCTGAATTCGAGTTCGGATTCGAAGGCTGAGATTGCGTTTGTATCCGCGTCTGCGAGCCAGAGGACGAAGGAGTCGGCGAGGGCGTCATGCTGGATGACGGTAAAGAACAAGTCACTCGTGGGCTCGAAACAAGGCCAGTCCGTCTTTCAAAGGAAGGGGTGGCCAACGAGTGGCTCGTTAGTCATCATCCCTAATCGGGATGATCGACGCGGCCTCAGTTCCGAACAAACGAACGTGACACAACCTCTGCTGCGTCCTAAGTATCCCAGTTCTGATTCATCACCTCGTATGACTCGAGCTTCGTGGCTGAGTGCTACCACAAAAGTAATCAGGCATTGTCTTGTTTTTATACATATTTTTTAGATGAGCTGTTGCTAAGTATTATGCTATCTCAAGTTGAACACACCTTCCAATGCCAATGAAAACAGGGCTCTTTCGGCTAGCTTCTGTTCAACGGTCTGACGCTGGGCTGAGCATCTCTCTCCAGGAAAGCTATTGGACAGCGCCAATTTTCGACTTTATCACTGAATCTACAAACATGTTCGTGAGTGGAAAGTTGGCATTGGATGCTGACTGAGGTACTGCCACAGACGACTAAACAAGTGATTTTACCCCTCATGGATTGCTGTGTTCGCAATCCTAGATTCCTTACAGGTAAAAGAAGAATACATCGATCAGTTTTGTCTCTTGCGGCATGCTACACCACCCTCACAAAGACAAGTTTTCTTGCATATACCTGTAATAACAGCTGTTGGCCCTGTTCTTGAGCCATCTTAAGCTGTTTCGACATTCGAGTTTCTTTCTTGCACGCTTGGTTTCGAGTCTCCGAATGACCGACTGACCAGAATATCTGCTGTTTGAGACAATCCTGTTTCCTCCACCTCGGCGTGCTGGCGTCCCTCGATCCTCACATTCCCGACATAAATTGGAAACGACTATCTTGCAGAGTACCCACACATCGGACAAAACCTGCCCCGTGTCCTCTTTCTCCGTTGTCCGCGAGGGAGACAGCATACTCTGCTCTAGCGAAAAACATATGTTCGGAAAAGGTCTCCATTTTTCACGACACATCCACGCTCAACCAATAGCTACGCGGAAAATCCCATCGGTCACTCACATCCGTTCCGTCCGTCCGTGCTTCTATATTATTCGCGCGGAAGACAACATACGCTACACTACGCGAAAAAACATATGTTCAGCCAACAACTCCATTTTTCACCGTCAATCAATAACTCCGCGCTGAATCTCACCGGCCACTCACTCCCGTCCCTTTGAGATCCTGCGGACCGAATGGCAACGACAGATCTCTTGTTTGCAATGTCGCTCCGTCACGCCGTCGTCTCACCTGCACGCTCGGCTCGTCCGACGCCATCCGTCTTCCCATCTTCCAACATCCCCGGACTTCTTTTCTTCCGGATGGACAGCCGACAGCCGGGCCGTCGGTTGCCCATCGCACTCAAAAACCTTTTCCCACCAAGTCAAGATTCCGAGATTCGAAGATTCATCCATCGTAGCAATGTCAGTGCTTCTCTTAATCTGATATTCAACACGCTTCTCAACTTCAGTGTTCTCAGAACCCCGCCGGTACTTCGATGTTTAGCACAACACGAAAGAATCTATTACAACTACATCGAATCTACAGAATCTACAAACGTACACGACCGAACTAACGGCCGTCATACACCTTTCTTCTGATGGTATCGTATCAAAAACAGGAAGCAAGAAGCAAGAAGCAGAAACCCAAAACCGAAAATACGGAACGTCCATAGTCCGAATTACAAAAATATGCGGAAATCCATCAGTCCGTCGTAACGTACATGAACAAGAAACACGTAACAAAGCACATCCGAAAATCATGAGAGTAAATCATGAGGATCATGAAAATTATCCGTACGCGTGGTTTACTAAAAGCAAGAAGCAGGGATTGGTTCTAACTGACATCATTACTAAGGACAATGCACAAAGCGAAAAGCGGAAATTAGAGGGTGGCGGTCGGAGTGAACGAATGATGCCGAAGCGATGCCTACGATGCCGTGAAGTGCTATTCTGGTACGCGTAGATGGCCATCCCGTTCTTAATCCCGTCAAAAAGAAGACAAACACCACACACCGCAACCCGCAGAACACATGTCCGAGGACAGAAGTAGCCAGAAACAGCGAGTTCAAATATAGCCCCTGAAAGCAAGAAACGAGTGGACGTCCTTCCCAATCTGAAAAGAACAGATTGCACGAGGACAGGAATAGCGGGGCTACAGGAAGTGAAGTACTACGAAAGTAAAAAGTGAAGAAAGGGAATGAAAGGTATTAAAGCATTATGGTTTCATATACAAAATCCCGGATATTGATGAGTCCCAGAACAAGAAATGCGGAAATGAGGAAAGCTACAATGCAACAATAAACTAGAAAGCGGACGAAAGAGGCAACCTGGAGGAGGCTGACCGTCTAACGTTATCAAGACGGAGAGCAAAGCGAGGAAAACAATGTGTACACGGAACTGTCTGTCTGTTCTAATGCCATGGTCGTAACGAGGAGAGATGGGAGAACGAAGGGGGATGTCGAACTTCCCTCATAGGAGAGCGAAGACACCTCCGACTAAGAGGCCGAGGCTGACAAGCGACGGGAACAAGAAGGTGGGCGAAGTTCCACTCGAGTGCGACTGGGCTGTCACACCACTGGATGGCGAACCAGACCCCGATCCCGAGGAGGCCGTGCCACTGGCCTTTGAACCAGCAGAAGTGGGCGTTGCCGAGGCGGAGGAGGTGCTGGAGGGAATCAAGCTATTGAACGCTGCGTTGGCTTCCTTCCCGTCCTGGTACGGATTGGCGTTATTGAGTTGCGCCTGTGAGATGAGTTTCCACCCATTCTGTCCAATGAGTGGGAACGCATTCATAAAGGCCTGAACGGTAGACTCATAGAGCTCGTGCTCGAGGACGATCAATCCTGGATGCTTCGGACCTGACAGCCACCCTTCGAATTGTGACTGGATCTTGTCGAGGTTCGTGCCTGGGGGATTGCTTCCCATCGCCCAGTCATCGGTATCCTGGTTCCACAAGACCGCGGTCATACCAAGGACTTCTCTTGCGATAGCACTTACACGAGCGTCGGTGTCCCCGTACGGCGGTCGCCAGAAGCGTGGGATCTTACCGCCGGTGGAGTCATGGATGATCTGTATGGTCCATGCAAGTTCTCCCAGTACTTGCTCATTCGTCATTGTCGTCATGTAGGGATGCGTCCAGGTATGTACCGCAATATCGTCGTGCAGCTGATTATACGCAATCTGGAACTCTTTCCAGTTCTGCAGAATATTCGTACCGATCATATAGTGCGTTGCCGTTACATTATTCTGCTGCAGGAACGTGTAGAGAGGCGGTGAAAACTAGAAGAACACAAAAGACGTTAGCATTCCTGAAATACAATAGGAATAGGTTCGGAAGGGTTGGTCAAGGCCGGTAGTGGTTGCCGTCTTGGGCTGACCATACCCCTTCCACTATTCAAGGACGGGTGCTTACAGTTGTAGGTCCATCGTCGAAGCCAACAGCAAAGTAGCCATCGACGCCATCCCAGATGTCCTGAGGGATCCTGCACTCACGGTCGGTGGCAGCACATATGGACGGGTCGTTCCTGTTCTCGTTGGTGCCGGCGGGATAATTGGGAACACCACCGTTCTCGGAGACGGATGGAGGGATATCAGGAATCTTGCCAGCCTTAACAGCATCGTTCAGCGCGTTAACCCATGCTTGCGGTAACTTGGATGGGTCTGCGGAGCTAGCTGGATACTGGGCAGTCCAGGCTATTGTGGTGGCAGACGGACGACACGAGAATGAGTCGACGGTCAGCCATGTTAACAAATAACAAAGATAAGAAAGGGGGCGCACCATCAGAGCCAACGGAGGGAGAGGGGTCGGCGCGTTTGCTATTCGTGGGTGCACGTCGGAAGAGAGCGTGCACAGGATGGTCCTCCTCGTGGTACCAGCGACCGGGGAGCGGGGCGGAGCGCGTCTCGCTCGCATGCGGGTGGGGGTGAGCTGCGACGAGGGCGAGGGAGGCGGAAGCGACGGCGAGGGCGGTAAGGGCGACCATAGCGGGAGACCGATTGTTGGCGGGGGGAGATGGTGGGGACTAGACAGCCGTGAGGGCCCAAGGAGAGGTTGGAGGCCATGGCTATATAGGCATTCATAGAGTGAGGCTGGCATTTCGGACTAGTTAGCCGCTGGACCTGGTCCCGTTCAGCACGGCAAGATGAAGATCGAGGGCAGCGCACGCCAATCCCACTTCCTATTTCAGAGCTATATTTGGCTTCTCATCTATTCCATATCCGGAGCCTTTCGTCGCTGATCGCCCGACGAATGCACGTGCTTCTTCGTTCTCACCGGTCATCCTCTCCCGCTTCTTCTCTGCCCCGACAGTCCTGAATGACCCGTATCCCATCCCATATCCCATGGAGAATAGGCTCAAAGAAATAGTCACGTTTCGAGCATGTACTCAAAAAGCATAGCATATCGATGTTCCTTATCAACTTTGAATGGGCGGCGTCTCTGTCATGCGTGTAACAAAGCAGCCGAAAAAGGCACATGGCAGAGACCGTACACGGCACACTAGCACAGCCCTCCGCCATGCTCTATCCTCCATCATCTTCTTTCTGGCGAGTTTGACTAGTCGCGGTTACCCACATGTTTTCCGTCGCGTCAATATAATAATGACAATCATTCCTTTCTTCCGCCAGTTTTACCATCCATTTCTCTCCCTCAAACCTGTCGGCAAACACCTATTTGCACTCACACTCAGGCGCCCAATTGTAAAAATGCCCACGCACAAATGAGAAATCATGACAGTAAAGCATGATGACAATGATGAGGATGATTGATTTTTACGGAGGGCGTAGGCATGCATAACTAGTCTACGAACCTGAAAACATGCACGGAAAATACGAGAACCCGAACGTGTTGTCCTCGCACTTGACAATCACGGTCCTGACTTTTCCTTATCCGGACTCCTAAGGACTTTTGATTTCATCTCAAGTTCATTGAATCATTCGGGTCCGCGATCCGCACAACTTTCGCACTTAGTGCACTTCACGGTTTGTTGCGTTGCATCTTTCGTTCCATCCCACATCCACATCCGTTCCTGCTCTACTCTCGAACGAAAAGGGTTCAACTATCTTGCATTCTTCCCCGCAAAGAACCACACAACTTTCTTCCCGCTGGACAACCATCTCTATCCGCCATACGCCCATTGAGAATCTTCGCATTTTGAACGGCCATCCTGGAAGGTGCGCTATGAATAAAAATAGCATGGGGCGCGATTTGAGCGGTCTTACTCAAAGTGTTCGTTCCCAATATCAAATATCAAGCGAAAGTCGCGCTCGCCGTTGGTCCACCTCGGCATCCTGCGCGTTCTCTGCGTGCCGCATACAGGCACCCGACACAACTCGGCGGCACGTACATGCATACACTAATACATTCAATAATGTCATTGTTTTGAATGAACACAATCCACTCAGCGGTTTGACAGACAGAACGTCACATCTTGGGATTTTTGCTTCCGTCATTCCATTTCAGACGGGCTAGCCTCGTTGTACATCGGCATGTCGTGCGCCGCGGATTCTATCCAATCCAAAAAAGAACTATACAAATCCTAGTATTTGTATGTTTATGGCGGCAATCACCACGATGCCTGCTGGAAGCCTGCACGCACGTATCGATAGGCTTTTTGAACTTTCTTTCTTGCTTAGGGCTCTTAAATTGGAAATACGTCGGGCGTCTATCATGGACATTCTTCAACATGCCGACTCTGCCGAGTGGTGAGCAGAGATTTCCCTTGATTCATTACTCACCTGATACCTCCCCGCAATATCAATCACAGAGTCAACACCGCCGCATTCATTTGTAGACGTGAAGCTTGGATGTTCCATGAATACCCTCGCCCTGAAATAACTACACGTATGACGTTGGTGGTGTTCCATACGCTGTAAGTATATATATTTCTTCCCTTTGGCCAATAATACCAGCTTTCGGCCTTCAATCACATTGTTATTCAAAGTATGACTCCACTCGAACATATCGACATCTATTGTCTCCCTGATGGTCAATGTTGCTCGGTAACTTACTAAATGACCACAACCTCGGCACGCAGGAGTTATCCAGCATATTATTCTGAGTCTCCGTTCCTGTCGGCGGATCTCTCGGCTTGTTGGTCGCTGAGTTCCGTCCTTTCGCCATAACATGTTGAGACGAATCAAGCCGTTGATGTTTTTAACGCGGCACGGTTCCAACGAGGCGTAGGATATGAAAAGCATGCAAGAATCTGTGAAAGAGTATACAGGGACATAGTGTGACCCATAAAGTGCGCCGCTCGTCCCAACGAGATTGGATTTCAGATTCTACTAAATCTACACGCATACGTAGTAACCACGAGAGTAGAGAAAATTCAGCATTTGGCGAACAGAAAGGAAAGTATACGGCGCAACACGCCTACTTCTCGTCTCTACTTCCACCGTAGCTAAGTGCGTAACTTTTCTCACTTCCGCTAGAAACAAGCCGAAGTTTCATACCACACTCAAAGTTCACATCGGACTCTCTCAACAAACGGTTTTGTCTCTGGAAAAAGTATTCTACCCTAACATCATTCCATGAGCGTCTAGTTACATAGGGCCTTAACTTTGAATTTGTTGGCATTGTTGCACTCGTTCCGTACCTTTCGGGCCGTACAGTTCTAAGCTTAACAGCACTGCCTCCCGGGATAGATGGAAGCTAATCTCCCACGTTAGTATACTATGTCTCATGAGTATCGAGTGGATCGTCAGCTTTGAAAGTACAGGTAAGACATCTAACGGCTGGCAGTGTTAGACCTGATTTTCATCCGTACACGGCACAATGTCGATCATGGACACACGCATGCATGTGTACCTTATTTCTATAAAATATAATAAATCCGTGCTTCGTCGAAGGAGCGCAGATCCGGGAGAACCTCGTCCATTAATGCTACTCCACAAAGTCTGTTACTTTATTTCGCGCGGAGACAATATGTGGTACAGTAGTCATAAAATACTGAAGGAATCGTCTATGCAAACAACCAAACCGTTTCGTGAAGGAGAGAATCGTTAGAAGGGTATAAATAAATTGCACATAATTCAACGTGATGGATAAAGTACATATGCGTTAATACAAATTGCGAAAAGACTCAAAAAGGATAGAATCGGAACACGCCGGGGTGAGCTAAAAATAGAACGAATAGAGACAAAGTCAGCATCCAGATACATCGCAGGCCAGATAAGAGAATCACCTCATCCGCCTTTACCCAGCCCAGGAAGGCCTCGTTTCAGTTTATTTTGTCCATGGGCCTGCGGTGTCGGGCTCTTCGGCCGGGATGCCGAGCTCTGTTGTTGGGCGAACCCGAGCAGCGCACTCGGGCTCGTCACACGCTTAGGATTCAACGGCGACAAAATCCCGCCACGACCGCTCGATGGGTTTGTTGCAGGTGTTCCGGTCCGTGATTCGGCACCACTTACAAGTCCCGAAGGAGGCAAACCTTCGTTTCCAGTGGCACGGCGCCGCATGCCCGGTCGTGACGGCGGTGCCGAGGTGGAAGGACCGTTCATGCTCGGCTTGTCTGAACGTTCAAGGTAGGCCGATGACTCCTCGCCGCGCCGTAGCTTCTCGTGTCGGAGCTGCATAGATTTGAAGTGTGTTAGAAGTTCCTGCCATTTGATCTCCTCACTGCGTCCGAGTTTTGAGCGACCAGTATAGGAATTAGCGGATCTGATGACGAAACTGGATGAGACCACATAAAAGCAAAAAGGGCATTATGAACGCACGATTTTGGAGCAATATGCAGGAAACCAGCAGAATTAACCGCATTCAACCTGTTCCGCAATGATACGAATGCCGAACTCTGCGGGAGCAGCATCAATAAACCGTATAGGCATTTGAACAGATATGGATATTTCTCGGGTTCAAGGAGTTGTAGGCGAAGGTCTACTGGAGTATTAGGCCGAGCCATGGTGCACTGAGAAGTTATAACGTACAGGTGAATACTGGGGACTCAATCAGCTGTACTAGCTTGTCAACCTGCACTAAAAGTTGGACGGTTATCTCAAGGTCCGCGCTGCAAAGCCAGTTACTCGGAGTGAACTCTCGTTGCGAACTACATATACTCACAAGATCGATAAGAGGTTCGATGCATGTTCGTATGCTTGTGCCAAAAGACACAAAGCAAACACGGCAACGGCGTTGTGACACCACGATCGGTAAAGTGTGGTGAATAAAACTTGGCCGTCTTGCTGGAGATATAGAAATAATGATTAAAAGGTACTTTTTTGGACGCGGCGATACCCCGAGAGGAATACATACCCGTGTCTCGAGGCTCTTTAATCGCCGGCGGAACTCTGCAAGTTCGGGGGACGTTATCAGAATGACGTTGAGCTTTTGGACCATTATGCTAGCAAACTCCAAGTCCTATTCCCAGGTTAGTCCAATTATAACATACATGCTTTGTTTCCCCGTACCTCTTCCTTTTCCAAAATTTCCGCCAGAGTGCGGTAGATTCGTTCGGTGTTCAAATTCAGGCAGAGTTGCCGAATGATTAGGCTCCCACGATGATCAAGAAGCCGTCGATCCGTACTAAACAGTTCAAGTAAATTGACCATGAAGGACTTAAAATAGCCCTCTTCCGAACTCGATGAAATCTGGGCGAGCAGCTGCAAATCATGCTTGATCACCTCGTCCGAAGAGTCGGAGAGGGTCTTCAACAGCGCAGGGAATGTACCGTCGTCCATGGCTAGGATCTATCGTGTCCCATGAAACGTGTGAATATTTTCATGATCAGGTTGCATGATCAGGTTGATAGAGTATAACACACACCTTTCTGGGAACTTTCTGATGTAGCATGATTAACCACTTCAGTGCCGCAACCCGAGTCTCTTCATACTCGCTGAGGAACTGCAACGTGAGCTCGTTCACGGTCTTCTGATAATCGAGTGGATCCTGATCCGTCTGGACAGGAGATTGAGTGATTGCCTGGCCTTGTCCAAGTGCTGGAGCTGAAGGCGGCTGATTGGTGGCAGATGGAGCGGCACTTGCTACAGTCGATGTTGGAGACTGTGATCGACTGGATTGCACCTGAGAGGCTGAATTGGTCTCAATAGGAGATGCCTGAGGGAAAGCCTCTCCGGGTAAAGGTACAGTTGTTGCTCGTTGTCGCGCAGGAGCCTGAACTGTACGGTCAGAAGCAGGTGACGCCGTGACATCCGAAATCGTGGGCATCTCTGGACCCATCTGTTGTGGACGCGGAGGACCTGGAGACACTGGTCCGCCCTCGCCTGTAACAGGAGGAGAAGTCGTAGGTCCACTGGTACGACCGGATGAAATAGAGGCCTTATCCCTATCCGTGCTCCCATGTTCGTTCAACGGTTGAGAAGTCGGCAAGTTTTGTATGACGCTGGCGAGAGCCTGGTTTGTGCGAATAGCTTCCTTCTGAATCATAGGCACATGATGAGCAAGGTTGGGAAGAATCGCGGGTATGAGGCGAGGAGTAAACGGTAACATGACATCTTGTGCAAAATGCAGAAATTCTGCTAGCCAATAAAGTGCAGTAGACATTTGTATCTCATCATCTGAATTATTGTTAGAAAATAAATAATCATTGTGCTGATTAGGAAACTCACGGTCTTCATCAAGTTGCTGGAGTAGGATTTCCACGATTTCCGCGTGTTTGACTTTTACATTTTGACCTGGGTGATACGCTGATCTTGAATTCAGAGTCTATATGGCATCAACAGAGGTGAATAACGAACCTCCAGTATCCTTGATATTAATATCTGTTCCGTTCTCGCCTTCGTGGGTTTGTAATCCATCACCCTCGGGTAGAAAGGCCGCTCGCTCAGGATGTGTCATTGTGATATCGGGAAGCCTGTCATCAGCTCGGCGTCCGAGCTCGTAAGTTTCTGCTTCTCGCGGATGTCTAACCTTTTCTTCCGTCTTCTTCTTGACCTCTGCAATCTCCTTCATTTCGCGAAGGAACTCGGCCAGAAGATTCTCGGTGGCGACCCGAACGTCCTCAGTGGGATCGGAAAGATACTTGCTAGAAGAGCACTTCAACCATTTAAAGCGCTCGCGTAGGGAAGTTACGACTCACAATAGACCATCTAAGAACTCTGGTAGATAGGATATGAGCTCTAGTTCAGGCACCGAATCGAGCACCGTAATCCACGACACGAGGAAACTACGAGTGAACGGGCTCACTACGTATATTCGGTCGGAAAGAAGAGGGATAAAATTGGCGAGAGAGAAGGCCTTTTTTGGTGCTCCAAATTCAGTTCCATCCTCAGTGTAAGACACCAGTATGCCTGGGTTTTGTGCCTGGTCTGCCTGGTTTCGTGTCTTTCCTGTTTCCGCATATTGAGGTACGTAGACAGAGGCTGATTCTGCTACAATATCTTTTAAGAGACGATCTAGGAGCTCCGCGCCGTTCTTCACTGAGAGCTCCGAATCTGCTGCAAGCTAAATATAAAGTATGAGATCTGCCCAGAGTCACAGGAAGAATAAATAGACAGAACCTTGCTCAATGCGTCAAATATTGAGTTGAAGTACACCAGTATCTCTCCCTTCGATACCTTGGCGATATTGTAGAGGCATTCCGCAGAAAAGTAACGAATCCTATTCTCTGGGTCGGAAAAACAGTCCAATAGAGGGTTGATGAATTTGTCCATGTAAGGTGCAACATCGATGCCGAGAGCAATAGCAGCTCCAGCCAGACCAATCAATCCTCCGTTCTTGACGTGCAGCGGATTCGACGAGTTGCTGAACATCTCGACAAGCTGGTCAATAATCTGAATTATGCGGCGTTGGTCACCTTGAGCGTGGCACTCTCGAATTTGCCTAAGGTCTCGTCAAATTTAAACAGTGTAAGTAGTAGCTGGTAACGAACTTTTCAAGGTCGAGAGCGGCGGCTTTCCGCTTCTCGTACATCTTGTCGACGAGTTGACGAGAGATAGCCGGATCTGGTGTGTTAGTTGAGATGAGCTCATTACTGTAGGAGTAGCAGCTTTGTGTCGTACCCATGGCTGTTATATTTCACAAGCGACTTCCTGTTGGATTCGGCCCTTTCTGCGCGCGAAAGTGAGCACGCGAAGTTCATATGCGTCTGTGCTGAGGACACTGGACAGTGACGAAAGCGCGGTGGACAGGAGGTTAGCGTGTCACGTGCTATAATAGACCGTGTCGGGCACGAACGTGAGTCTTGAGATCCGGACCGCAATGCAGCGCTCAAGAACCATCATGATCTTACACATGGTGGTGACGCATACTGAATTCTATGGATCACGGCGACAACATTTGGGGTTTTGTCTTGGCTCGTCATGTCCTTTGTGCTCGTCAACTTGCTGGACTCGCAGACTTGCTTAGACTTGAAGTACTTTTCGTCAAGTGAAAAATCCAACGATGCACCGCGTGTCGAGCCACTGCTTGTAGGTACGACTTGATTCCTTCTCATCACGTTGCGGTCGTACTCACTGTACTCTCGAAGAGCATCTTGACAATGTTATTACGACCATACACGCTGCGTTCAAAGAAGACCCAATGTAGATATATTTGGCCGCCGTACGTATCCCCTACGATAGCGTTCTAAGAAATTACCGAGCTTCCCAAGGGAATCAAATCATCGCCATTGCATGGAACCGTCCGGGACAAAGTCACAAAAGCGATATTCAAGCGCTAGCTGAAGCGGAACCTTGCCTACACCATCCATGCGGGAGATTCGGTCATAATGTCGTATGTTCAATTTCAAAGATTATATTTCGACCGATTCAAATCAACCCCCAGAAAGCCTCCAGAAGGCGATATCTCCAAGCCGTCACCAGTTGATCGGGTGCTTGATTCCTTTGTCCGTATTGTCACAAAAATGTTTAACAGCATTTACCCGGAACAAGCAAAGGTTGAGTAGCAAGTGCGAATAAGCCACTACTTATGCATTGATGGCGATTCGTTCTACTTCAGAGGCTAAAAGAATTTGAAAAGAAGGCCAGTGAACTAACTGAAGTCAAATTAGGGCCTGAAGCAAAGAAGATGTTCTGTGTTACCCTTCTCGCAACGAAGCCAGTACAGCAGGGCAAAAAAGGGTTTCGGATCGGCTTTGCTCAATACCATATTATTCTCTGTAGGGCGATGTTACCTCTCTTAATGCTATATACTAACATATTTTCTCGAAAGGCTGACATACGAGGCCGTTCGGTTTATTTGTTTTCGAGCAATCTTGCCAACGTCGCGTATTACGAATCATTCGGATTTGTACGAACAGCGGACGTGTCGTTGGGAGATGATAATCCAAAATGGAATGGTCCCCCAGTTATTGTCCCTTTGGTATGTGTTCCATCAGATAGTAATTATACTATTTCTGAACTGTCCCAGATGGTTCGCGAAGCGCGGAAGAATACTTAAACTTCGACAGTCTACAGGTCGGACCAGCTTTTGAATGAATTAATTATTCCATATGTCCGCGTCTCCCCATTCTGCATCAAATCATGGCACCCGTGCACTCTGTACCCGCCTGAATTTTTATTCCAGGTTCTCTTTTCACTTGCGGAGTGCACTCTAGCTCTCCGATCAAGATCATAAGGAACACAAACTGTCACTTCTTGACGTTGACGGCATTCTTGGCGCGTATAAAATGATCCAGCGTCAGAGTTTCTCGAACGCTCGCGCACTGCGGGCATGGTCAACCCAATTCACTCTGCTTGCTGCGATCTGGGAATAAAATGATCTGTCCTCAGTCTTGTCTGAGCCGACTGCCCTCTATAGTAGTCTATGCCTTTTCTGTCTACTCAAGGATCACGTGCCAATACTTGTGCCGCAGTTGCGCTCGAAATTAGTTTGATCTGCATACTTTTTCTTTGCTGCGCTCTCACCTCTATAAAGAGTGAGGACTTTTTTTACGCGTTTCCTGATCTTTTAGCAATCATGATCGCTCTTTCTCCCAACAAAAGCGACTCAGAGTCGCTCTCGGACTATGCTCTTGAGAAGGCTTGCAATACGCCACGAGTTGAGCTGTTACAACCTGGTACGGTCTCTTCCCTAGTTGTATATTCCTGGATCGTTGGTTTAATTTTATTCGTTAGAGCATCTTGATAAGCTTTTCGAGTCTCTTGAAGCTGCATTCAAAGAGGATCCAGTTGCACTGTACATCAAGGCTGTGCGTCTAATTTTCGGTAATTCTTTACTTACACTCAATGAATGCTATGCAGGGGAAGGAGCGTACACCAAACGAAGAGGCCTTTTATAAAAAAGTTTGGAAATTCCTGCATCGCCGCGCCATCAAGCGCAAAATGGCATATACTATAAATGCTGGCGACGCGGCTGTCATTGCGTATGTTGATCTGAGAATCTCAATCATTTTTATGCTTATTTATATTTAGGACACCTCCCGAGGGCGATGTGTCGAAGCCATCGCCTATTGAGCACACGATTGACTTTATAATTGGTGGCATCGTGAAACTGTTCCTATGGGCGAACAGCCATCAGGAGCAAGTTAAGGTTCGCCACAAAAAAATTTTGGTCATATCTCATAGCTTCGCTTACTAGTACTTTCTTAGAGAGTGATCGAGCTGCAAACCAAAATGAAGAAACTCGTAGAGGAAAAACTAGGAGACAAGACGAAATCAATGTATTATGTTGACTTACTTGCGACGAGGCCTGAACTACAAGGTCATGGCTACGGAACAGCCCTTCTAACCGCAGTCCTTTTTGCAGTGAGTACCTGTGCATGCGTATTGCGGTTCTCTGATAAAGCTCGTATTGTATTTGTTCCAGGCTGACTTGCGTGGTCGATCGGTTTATTTATTGGCAAGCAATACTACTAACGTCCCGTTCTACGAGTCCTTCGGATTCGCCACGATTGGCGAAGTTACACTGGGTGAGAGCAATCCCAAGTGGGACAAGCCACCTGTCATTGCTCCATTGGTAAGTTTTACTAATAGTATATAAATCTGATACACTCAACTACCTTGTCAGATGGTTCGCAAGGAAAGGGGGAAGAATTGATAAAGTGTATCTCTTGTCTGAGTATCTTCGTGAATGCAATTCGTCACCGTCTCCATCTCATGACCACAATTCGGGGGTTTACACACTGCGCCGCAGCCGCCTTCCATGTGCGACTTACTACGGTCCTGAAGACATTAGACTCATCACTGTGTGATGGCGCCTTGGAAAGACCCCTCATCTTCGGTGGCTTCCGTGCAAACGGGAAAATATAATGCGCTGAGTTCTCCATAGTCAAAAGGATCCGATTTCGGATGTCGAGTAATGCACATTGTCGTAACTCTTTGATACTCAACTCAATCCCGACCGGAGAACTGCTAAGCACGGAGGTGTATTGCCCGGTTGTACCAAGTGCGAGAACGTAAGAGCGAAATCCAAGGACTTCTCAAGCCATCCTAGATATTTTCCTGGACGAATCAAAGCAAAGAAATGGAAGAAAATCCATTTCTCATTCCTGGAACGATAACGAATTGACAGAAGCTCAAGGGCCTTGTTACACGTAACAAAAAGACAACGTAAACTTATTGATGTTTCAACTATGCTCCACAGCCGTTATCAAGTGGATAGCTTCACTTTCTCCATTCCCTCGGGGAATACATAACCTCCCTGACGACGCACTTCGTCGAAAATCGCAAGCTCAAGCAATGTGTCTGCATGAGGCATGCGAGCATTCTCGATCTTACCATCTAAATAAGTTATTTCGTCATAAAGAAAAACGTTAGTTTGTATCCTGTGGACTAGAGAATCCCGATTTCGTCGGGGCCTCACCTCGAATATCACGGGCAACAGCATCCGCTTCCCAGTTGAGCCCCATACCTTGGATCGGAATCACCTTGATTTCTTCTGTGTATTCTTGTGGGCCACGACCGACTTTTGATCGGCGAATTGTGAAACGGTCAGGACGAGCCGTTGCCCACGGTAAGAGGATCTCTCTGTATGGTTTCATTCATTAGCCAAATCAGATTCCAGTCGTATCACCGGATAGGTTCATAGAGAAAGAGTACGAACCCTTTAGTTCCCTGTATGCGCGTGACAACATCGAGTGGACTATTCACATTGATACTCGTACTGAGAACTGCCCGTGCTCCTGTCTTCCCAATACGCGGGAAATCGAGAGTCCAGTTCGTGTGAAGGTCTACACCTGTTTTATATTTCTCCATTGATGCTTTGATATTTGTAGGTGGGGTGCGTCCATTCTGCGGATGGTTGTAAAGTAACAAAAGGGCCCTAAAACCAAATGGCAGATCTAGTCAGTAGTCTACCTTGACAGTACTATCTGTGATCAGACTGACCAGACGAGAGGATATGGACCAAGGTCGAGAAGTCCGCCACCGGCGAGATTAATATTTAACATTCGATGACTTTCATTATCAAGTACTACGAAGGATTGATTTCTGTTAGTGCATGTGATCCAATCCTCAACCCAATAAAGTACTTACCATCGATGAAATCAATACTGAAATCAGACTGAAGACGCCTAATCTCACCAATCGCTTCTTGCTTGAAGAGTACGTCCTCAAGAGCAAATGTCAGTGGGAAGAAGCGTGTCCAAACGGCTTCCATAAGGAACAAGTTCTTTGACTTTGCTAGTTTGGATAATACTTCGAACTCGGCTTGATTCAGAGTGGCAGGCTGCAAAAATCATGTATCAGGGGAATTGTGCATGGCTTCCAGGTATGAAGGCGTGACTACGTAGTGAATTTATACTAACCTTCTCGAGAAGAACATGCTTTCCGGCATCCAATGCATTTTTTGCATCTTCAAACTAGACTATAACTTGAATTTCTTGTTAAGATCCATGAGAAGAGTGAACTTACATGACAGGAATGCGGGGTTCCGACGTATATGATATCGACATTCTATAATCCGTATAAACTCATTCAATAGCGTACTCCTTGATACCCAATCTAGAATACTAACCGGATCAGAATATACCTCAGCATATGACCCACGAGCAACAGATTTAGTCGAAGTCAAACCAGCTTTCTGTGCAAACCCGCCCTCAGGACAATACTTTTGAATGAACTCCTGTGCCTTATCCAGGGAGCGCGAGCCGACAGCAGCAACAGCATGAGCAACGTCCGTAGTACCCCGACCCTCGGGATGGAGGACAAGATCCTCCACAAAGCGAGACGAGATCCCGCCTGCGCCTATTATCCCCCAGTGCAGTACGAAAGGCTTTGCAGCAGACATGATGACAGTAGACGATAAAGACTACTAAAGCGTACGAGGTCGCAGTCAACTTAGGACATAGTCATGAGCACTGCGCTACCGGGCCGGAAGCTGCTATTCTTCGCCATAGGTGAAGTCATTAACGGTGACGAAGTTACGGTACAGAGCAGAGGAAGTAGTTGTGAACACGTGGGCAACAGCGGTAATATGGAATAACAAAATAATTGACTACGCGGTCTCTACGCGAAAATATGTACTATCTAATCTCAATTAACGATTCATACAGACATTATCGTTGAATAAAAGTAGGGTCGCCTGGGACGTGTCGAGAAGAAACTACTGTATGATATAATTTAATGGGAAAGAAGACTGTGGAATGATAACCGGCCCATGATGGCGCGTGCAACGCGCGGATGAATATTACGGAGACGGAACCCGATTCAATCGAGAGTGTTATGATATACGCAAGTGGAGCGTGAAGACGTAGAAATAGTAGCGAAACATCGATAACGCGTTGGTCTAGACAGCATCATCAGTTGGAAAACAGGTAGAGATAAAGAATTGTGACTAACGAGCTGGCAATTCAGATGCTTCGTCCTTTTGTAATTCCGAACGGACAATTCGAAGCGTGAGCGTTTCTATAGCCACAATGACAGCACTGCGCCGAACTACTGTCCGACATCTGAGGTTCAGTGCCTTGTGCAAAGCACATCGGAGACGATGGAGTGCATGACGTCATCATGAGGTGGAAGCTGACGTTGAGTACAAGAGATGATTGAGAGGGGGGGGGGTATCCCGAAGAGTAAGAAGGATAACTAGTTGGGGGTTTGAAGAGTAGTTGAGATGGTTGTTGGTGCTGTGGAGAAGCAAGTGCAAGTCTCCTTCCTCTTATATGGCGACAAGACAAAGAGGGACAAGAGGGACGTCAGCTACCCGTCGCCCTTGCCAGGCCAAAAAAGGTTCCACAGCCGATAAAAGAGGCACCGCCAGTTCTCTAGCGAAGCATCCGAAGTTCCGAGCACCCGCAAGCAGTCGCCTGTTAGAAGTCAACAGTCAGTCATAACTTGCATCACCTTTCTACCCAATGACGGCAAGAGGCGCCGCGCAAAACAAAGGGGAATGAATTTAGAAACGCGGCGAACGGGGAGACTAGAGAAGCTTGTTTTGATTCCGCGAGGCCAGAAGATGAGTAGGACTCGGACTGTGGAACTGAGATCAGTTTAATTCCGCACAAAGGCTGTTACTCGTATTCGTGGCGTAACACAGACACAGAGATCTAATTCAGTAGCTCTGAAAGCATCCACTCAGACATAGCCAGATAAGTTAAATCGGGGCATAGAGGCGAAGCACAACATCAGAAGAAACGTCCCGAATCAAGAGGAGAAACAAACGCTTCGGCGCGTCATGGCCATGAATCCAATAAGCGGTGACTCACGATCACGGGCTTTGGGCCACGCACTGAACACATGTATTACGCGTTGCTTCCACACCATTTGATTATTGAATTGCAATGCAGACCGTCTTGATTCTACGCTGCATTTTTTTGTTGTGCGTTCCCCGCACTCAATCCTGGGGGCTAGTTGCACTGCTTCTCGCCGTTCAACAATTATCGCCGAGGTTAAAAAAATGGAGCGCTCCCAACAGAAAATTTTCGTTGATCTGCTTAGTGACACTAATATCCTAATTGTTTCAAGGACCCAATTTTATACGGGGAATAGTTCGTCAAAGAGAAGCGCCCTTGGCGCACGGGAGAAGGGGTGCACTAGCAACGCAACTAAGGTTATTTTTACCCAAATTAATGAATTGAAATGAATCGGAAGTGTCTAAATGCTTCTCTGTAATTCAGCTGGTTCTCGGTGACCTATCTCATTTCCACTCATTGCACGACGTGCACAGCATTCCATTTCAAAAGTACTATCATTCAGATGGTAGGCCATTAATCACCAATCATGAAAGTTTATTATTCGTCGAAACAAATATGTACTGTTAAAGACTTGTTCATAAATAATCAATTAGATGTGGATACCCTCAATTTAATCGGTATTATTCCTCAGAAATATGAAACTTACAAACAAAGCTCTTTACGCATACGTTTCATTCGTCACCCCAAGCAATCAGCAAAGCTACAATATCTTTGACGTACAAAAGTTGATTAGATCAGTATTCCAGTGCACCTTCCAAGATGCCAGTAAGCGCTTCTTTCCCATCTTCTCCGACGACATCGCCGATGCCAGGTGCAAGATCAAGGACTCGGCGCTGCGGCAGCGTGCCCTGCACGAGTCGAGGAACATCAGCCTTTGAGTATCCAACCGCCTTGAGACCCCGCGGCACACCGAGAGAATCAAGGAAGCCGGCGATTGCATCGTACAGGTGTGCACCAACATCTGTATCAGGGATGCGGCTAACAGATGGGTCGTCGGGTGAGGTGTTGAGGAAGACGGCAAGAGCCTCTCGGTGCCTGTCTGGCGAAGATGGCGCAGTGAAACGGAAAACTGGAAGGAATGCCATGTAAGTACTAGACGACTTGCTATTTGTTAGATGAGTCCTCCTACCTGATGGTCCCGTGAGAGCGACACTGATTCCATGCGGGATAATCGGATGGTCAACAAGGTATCCAGGATGCTTGTATTTCGGCCCAGCCTTATTCAAGCCAGAAATCTAAAAGCGGAGTGATTCACAGATAGCGTGCAGTGCAAGGCGCCGCCCTTACTGGATAGCTCATGCCGTGACAAAGATGGACGCCGGCGTTTCCAAAACCTATACCCGCGAAGGCTGCTGCCAGGCTTAGGAACCAATAAGAAGTAAGCTATGGTGAGAGAGATAAGCAGCTTGATGGACTTACAGCATTTGCTGCTTCGCTTCTCTGTCAGTCGGATCCTTCGCGACGCGCGGGAGATTTTTGACCGTTTGTTTCAGAGCCCAGACGGAGAAAATGTCTGCAACGGGATTGCTGCCTTGATAGGCGGGTCGATTGATGGGGTTTGAAGGACGAGGCGTGCGCTCATAGTATCTGAATAAGGGTCTAAGTAAGAAGCACACGAATATATCCTAAGAACAATAAAATTTACGGAATAGCAGTGTAACTTTCAAGGCTGTGGAAGAGCGTATCGAGACCGCTAGAGATGTGTACTTCCGGTAAAAAGATTTTATTAGCAAGCCTAGTCGGCCCCACATCCCCTTTCACGGCTTACCTTCTCTCGGACATGAGTCGGTGTTACGAGTATCAACAATGCCGAGCATTGGTTTGAGTGCACGCGACGCTATACCCGTCTTGAAGGACTTCGACGTAATGTCTAGGATCGCGGTCCCAGTCGTTTCGGAGCCAGTACCAGCAGTCGTTGGAACTTGTAGGCGATATCAGAATGGTTTTGTTTCAGTAAGGTTAAGTACTGAATCACCTGCTATTAACGGCCTAAGCTTTTCCGTGATTGGAAGACCTTTGCCAATTGGCGCATTAATGAAATCCATTAAATCAGCCTCCTTATAAACAGTGAACCTAAGTAATATAAGTCTAGTCACCGGCTATGATGACCAGTTCCGAAGGTAACTTACAAGTTCGCCGCTTTTGCCGTGTCCATGACGCTCCCGCCTCCAACGCTAGAGTGGATGTCAGCTAGCTCGGCTATTTGCTTGCATCGCGCAGCTCACGCGAGGAAGTGACTGAAATCATGAGAGCGAGCCCAAGTGATGGCAGCACGCCAGCTCTCTTCGGTTGGTTCAGCGACAACTTTGTCATAAACTTCAAAAACCAGTCCAGGTTGACTTTCTAGGGATTCAAGTGCCTGCAGATAAGCATGAGCTGTTTGCATCCATGCTCCATTAATTAAGTGTACCATTCGCATAGGCGGTAACTTTGCGACATTTGGATCCGTGAAGACTCCAACCTAGAAGAGATAAGTAAACTGGACTGCCCTTACAGTATTCACCGAACCTTTCGGGGATTCATATTCTTGAGATCCATTCCAACCTCCAAGGTGACACCCTCTCCAAACCGTAGGTTTGAAGCTGCGACCTAAGATCTCGGGTCAAAAATTTCACATACACCACCAGCTCTCGGCTTACTTCGAAAGCATACTCTTTCTGCACGACATCAACAGGAGTGGCTAGTTTACGCAATTGGTTCACGACCGCCGTGTGGCCAGATGCGGCCATTGAGCGACAGCCATGGCAGGGACAAGCGGTGTGCTGGGAAGCATTTATGAGACGGTGGATGAGGCTACGCCTGGCAGTGACCGACATGTTAACGGCTGAAATACAAGACGACCCACGAGTTCCGGGATATTATTTGGTTATTTGTCATGCATACATATAATTATGTGTTTGTGTGAAATAATAGAAGCGTTCATGTGGGGACGCTCACGGGGCCAGAATAACCGAGATGCCGGTCTGGATTCAGTTTCAAGCGGGATCGGCGCCCGGATAAGCACCCGTTTTAGGCAGTTGCTATCAGCTTCGCGCAGGCCAGCGGCATCCTCTTCACAGAACCGCTAGCTAGCGGGTTCTTGTCGCCTAACGCCATCGTCCCCCCCCACGCTCTTTTTTCTCCCCGATTTTCCCTTCATTTTCGTCGCGGTCGCGCACCCTTGTTTCGCCCGACCGTTGCAAATGAAGTCCAACTCGTTGTCGATCCTTTTGATTTGCGCGCTCTCCTCGGCCGCGCTTCGCATCCCATTTCGGCAGTCGAAAACAGCCGTACAGCGCAGAAGCTTTGGGACACCCACCAAGGCTACCGTCAATGCTGCCAATGATGGGGATGGTGACACCGACATCAGGTATGCAGGCATCGTGATAAGTGTTTGATCAGACGTTTATTTGCTTATTTTCTTATTAGCACGGTTGATGGATTAATGTTATACATGGCAAATGTGGGTTCATGCCCTACAAAGTACTATCATTACAGTTGATCAATATTCTTGTCCGTAGATGACTGTTGCTGGCACGGGTGCGTTTAGATGGAGCAGAAATTCTCGCATATAATTTATTCGTTGTTTTCAAGAGTACCTTGTTCAGCTCGACACAGGATCATCCGATCTGTGGGTAAAGGATGCATCCTTTCCTATGTCAAATGCGTCGCAAACCGTAAGTGCTATCATTTCGATCCGAACTCACTGTAGTTGACCAGAATCTCATTTCCAGTCTCTGCAACTAAACTTGACTGTGAGTATTATCTGAGCACAACAATCCTATATGATATTCTTACCCTGAATAGTATGGAATTGGCTGGGCATTCGGTAACATTACCACAGCAGAAGTAGAATTTGCTGGGTAAGAAGAAATTCTATAATTGATATTATTGCTTGTATGCTTATCTATTTTATAGTGTCACGTTCCCTAAGCAAGCTTTCCTTGACGTTTCCTCTGCCAATAATCCCGCCTTATCTTACGGTGCCGAAGGAGTTCTTGGTCTCGGATTCACTTCACTCTCCAACATCGACAGCAAGGTGAATGCTAGCGGCGGGGATTGGGGTCGTAGTCTTCTTTATAACGCATTCCTTGACAAACCCGAGGAGAAAAACTATATCACTTTCGCCTTGCAGCGAAGCACGACGAACTCGAACTCAAATGACGATGTAGAGGGAGCCTTTACGATCGGTTAGTGTTATTCACGTTTAGCATGAATATTTCCTTATCCCTTGACTCGACTTATTGCGCAGGTGAATTGGACCCTAAGTACACCGCAATTGAAAACTCAAATGCCTTGTCGACCTGGCCTGTCGTACATCCGAGCCGATGGACGATCCTCCTTGACACTGTCCTTGTGGGAACAAACACCGTTTCTGTTTCGAGTAATGTGTCTGGTGCTCCATCAGGCAAAGCTGTCGTCTTATTGGATAGTGGAACCTCGTACTCGTGAGTCTGTCTACCACGTCACCCGGGATTCGCATTCTGATTGATGCGGAATAGGTATTGTCCGACCGACATCGCCGAAGCCATCTATGGAGGTGTGAATGGTGCAAAGTACGATCCAACCCAAGGCATGTGGACTGTACCATGTGATGCAGAAATCGACATGGCTCTGCAGTTCGGGTTTGTTTAATGCATTGCTTCCGTCGATCTCAACTGATTACTGATCGTGCATCTAACAGCGGCAATGTCTTCCCATTGCATCCCCTTGATGTTGTAGTTCCGAGCTCACCTTCATCGAAGGACTGCATCGGCTCCTTTATTCCTCAGGAACTCGCTATTGGGAGCGGTCAATTGTAAGTAGACTATCTTCTTCAGTTTTTATTGTGAACAACACCTCATGACTCTTATCCATTAGCGATTGGATCCTAGGGGACAACTTCCTTCGTTCTGTTTATACGATGTATGACCTTGGTGACTTTGACTCAAACGGTAACATGGGAAATCCGTACATCAAGCTTCTAAACCTCACCGACCCGAACGAGGCTTCATCCGAATTTGTGGGAGTCCGAGGAGGCACCGCACGCACGAATATCACGTACAACGCCGCAGATGGTGGTTCTTCATCTGGCTCAACGAGCATCTCCATTGCAGGGACAACTGCTGACAAACTCAACAAGCTAGTAGACTATATCCCAGCTGTGCTCGCTATTCTAGCTCTCAACGCGCTTGCGTTACTCATTATTTCGGCTGTCGGACTCATCTTCCTCTGCCGTCGCCGCCGTCGTAGGAACTCCAGAAAGGAACGAGGATTGCATGCACTCGACGTACGAGCACCGACGCCCTTCCCAGGATCAGCAGCGGCAAGTGGTTCAGGCTCGAGTGATGGGCACAAGTACGAGCGTGTTTCCAGTCACATGCCTGTTGGAGAGCAAGAGCCAGAGGACATGCCATTTACGCCGCCCGAACCTGCGTTCCATTCTTACGAAGGTGACACGCTCCGCCCGCTTCCTCCAGGTGCGCGTCCAAGATCGACCTTTGGAGGGTCCGGTTTACCACGAGACTACCGAGTCAGCGCGGCTGGTTCGGACGTCACTGCGTTTGTCCCACCTGAGCCTCCGTTTAAAATGGGAGACAGACCCAAGTCGATCGCCTAGATGACTGTTCCCATTCTGTCGTTTTCAATGTTCTATACGTGTTCCTCCTATCTCACCTGCTCCCCTTACGGTCGGACTTTGCGATGCGAAAGATATAATTCCCCGGAATTCCCCACCTCTCCATCTTTTCCTCTGCCTCCCCTCTCTATGTGAACGCCTTGTAATTCTTCATGAGCTCTTGTACCTAGCGTACTTGCACTTTTGGAATAGCCTCGGACCTCGCTTTACTTGATGTACATGCATTCCATTCCTTTTATTTTGCCTTCGTTTTCTTTCTTGTTCACCTATTTTTGGGAACGGGGCTCGTTTGTTTCGACCTTTACATACGGACGGTCTTTTGGTACCTGCATAGTACTACATTGTGCGTTGCATGTCATTTTATTATGTATGGTCTCTAAATATACGTATGCCATGTCATGCGTTTGTCAAACGAAAAATGTGTGTCCGGCAATATGTAGATATGCAAAATTACGAAGAACTGCGAGAAGCTAACTCAAAATCTATAGCCTGTTGGAGCTTGCTGATATATTTCTGGCTCCCTAACCCGTCTTCCTCACTTTCTGGTCTCTCGACCATAACGCGTTTAGATAACGCCTCTCGGCTTTCCTGTTTCAAGTACTTCCATTTCTTCTCGTCTCCAGGCTGGTCCGAAGAAGCAGCAGCGTCTAGGAGCTTCAGTATCGTCTTCGCCAGCTCAATCTTATAGAAGTTGTAATGAGTCACGAACGCTCCAGGTCCAATGCCGTAAATGTACATCATCCGTAATGCCTGTCGCATCTTGGCTTTGTCTTTGGTTGATAGTGCTATTCGTGTCAAGTAGGAGAACGCGGCAATATCCACCATTCTGCCGCTCCCAGGTATAAAGGGTTTTTCTGATTCCTTGGCAATCGGTCCGTCGTCCAGGAAATCTTCTGCTCGGAGATCCGTCGCTAATGAGAAGATCTGAGTGGCACTTTCCCAGTCTCCACATCGCCAGCATACGGCAAGTGCAAGTTTTACCGTTTCAGGTTGAAGTGTGGTATCTTCGTCCCACTCGTTGGTTCGAGTAGGAGGCTTCACGGCTTTCAATGCCGTTGTTTGCTTTAGGAAGCGAACAGCGTCGACTGCATGTGCAGCTTCATCAGTAGAGCCAACGCTGGCTAGTTGGGCGAGTGCAATAAGCTGCTCGTTTACATGACGAGTGCCAATCGTGAGGTCTGAAGAGAATTTACTATTTCTCTCAATCTGCTTCGTGGCCATGACCTCTTTGAAGAAATAAGCGCAAAGACGGAATTTCTTCGCCTTGTTGCACAATTCCAGGATGGCGTGCAGACAGTTAGAGTTCATAGTGACGCGCGGAGTTGGAGTGGGTTCCCCTGGAGCTGCTAACCCAAAGTAATCGCGAACCACCTTCAAGCCGAATTGTTGGTCGACAGGTCGTCCAGCTGCCATTAGCTTAATGAAGGGTCGTAACAGGTGTGCATCTATTTCCATCCCTCCCTCCACATCCTTCTCGAGCACACGCCAGAGAAACTTCGCGTCTGAAGCGTTCTGTTCTTGAAGCGTCAGATTACCGAGTTTATCCGTCTCCTTTCTCCACAATAACGCGTTGAAGAGCACGGTATATAATGCCTTGTCTCGTGGCAATGTTCCATCCTCTTTGTAGAAGAGGTCAAACATCTTCTGGTAGTTGCCGGACCTTCCGAGTACCTGAAAGTAGGTAGTACGCGCCGAGGTCTTCTGGGCTTCGCCTGTTTGCACCAACTTTTCAAATGCATTGTATAACTTATGACAGCGCTCAAGGTTCTCCTGATTATTGGGCCACTCTTTGGATTCAATTTGTGCCATTCCATGCAGCATTGTCGAGTACGTCGCCGCGTCCGGCTGGAATCCGCGGCGTTTCATCTGAGACGGAAAGGAAATAATTGAGCAAAGCTAGAGGAAAGATATGATTGTGACACACCTCCGTATATATGTCATACGCGCGTTTCCTTTTCCCTAGCCTCATCATCACACTAATGAGCGTGTTCCAAGTAATAGTATTGACGGTCGCTCGAGGAGAACTGATTAAATAGGAGACAGCCTCTTCCACGTTGCCCTTTTCTGCAAGCTCCTTAACACGCGCAGATTGGACTGCAGGTCGAAGTTTCTTTTGAAGAGCTACTTCTCCTTTAAACGGCCATTTCGTCTTCAGCTCTCCCTTCTTCCGAACACGTTTGACATCTGATTGCTTTGGTATCATTAACCTTGGATCCTTAAAGAATTGTCGAAACTCCTTCTTCATTAAAGGTCTTTTTATCCTGAAGAAGTCTTGAAACTCCTCCTCTGTCATAGGCTCGCGCAGCGTAGTAGACCTGTTCGTCTCCTTTTCCACCGCTTCAAATAATTTATCCCATGGTACGCGTTTCGGTTCGGGATCGCGACTGGCACCTGTAACGCTGGACGAATCGTGCAAGAGCCTAGAAGATGTATGGATGTATACTGCATTTTGCACGTTGTGAGATAAGGCTCGCGTCCCTGTCCTCGCTGTCCTGAGCATGGCGGAGAAATGAGATAAAATGGGTGTGCCACTTGAAGATGCTGCTACAGGTGGACTAGGTGCGTACGTAAGAGATCGACGCAATTGCCTACTCTAATATTTGAATCAAATATAATATGACACTGGCCATCTTATACTCCAGAGTATTGAATGCGATAAGGAGAGCAGGTGTATAATCTGAATGGTACGTTATACCCCGAAAAAAAATCGGCTGTGTCGAATTTAAACACAGCTAATTTTTATCGACGTTTCCGACCAATAAACTCGTTCGTTTAACCCAGACTTGTCTCCTCGGGCCCCAATATGATGTACAACGGTATTTGGAATAAATTTATTTATTTGAAATGGTCCTACAATGCGATATATAGAAAAGAAAGCCGTATTCATGAGACAAGGATTAAATGATCTATCAACTTCAAGTGACTTGACGGCTGCGCCGCCGAATCTTATGAACGGTACTTGAACGCTCCAACCCTCTCTTTACTCTCATCCCTCTCACCGTCGAGACAATGTCCGCTAAAAACGAAGGTCATGTCAACTCTATCGACATAGAAACAAAACTGTACTCACTTGCTAATCGAGCGCTTTCAGCCTCAAAGTCATAGCGCTTATCCCCGCCGTCACGACGGAAGATAATCTTGAAAGTCGCCGATCCCTTTCCGGACTGACTACAGTTCACCACGGATTTAATGTGATATGAGACAGTTTTGCCACTATCGAAAACGCCGCGGGCCTTGTTTGCAGAAGGCATGATCTAATCTCGTGTGTCAGTATCACGTCGTTCCCGAAACCAATGACTTAGATTTACATGGATATAATCTCCATCAATGGCAAGTGTTCGCTCCATTCGAGCGACCAGCATAGGCACTTTCCTAAATACAGTATAACGCTGTACAAAATATCAGCATTCCGCTCCCAGTCTTGATGCTGCACACATACTTTGTAAACGTCGAAGGCAGGGTCTACACCCTTCCCTTTTGGCTGAGTTTCCGATACGCCTTTGAAAATTGAGGCTAGGTGATGTTTGAGCACTTAGTTCGTCAACTGCAATAGGCAAGATTGCTTTCTTACCATTAGGGTCAATAGACCTCGTAGTTCGCTTGTCCCCGTCGATAGCGAAGCCATGTTCAGGCAAATGGACGCGCTGGATGAGCACGAGATGTGAGTTGCCCTCGAGTGACGCGACCGTGCGATCCAACGGCACAAGAATCTTTCGATCGTCCGAAAGAAGCGCCCATTCCTTCGGGTTCTCGATTCTGCGTTTACGACAAATATGTTCAAGGACCTCTTGCATGTACATAGTTGAGTAACTAAGTCGGCAAATATGATTTGTAAGATTGAGCTGTCTTCGCTAGTAACATTAAGGAACGTACACAGAAATGGTCGTCATATAATGCGTCGCCTTTTCGTCAGCGTTCGCCATGCGGATTCGAAGTAGCACTTGGGAGCCATGGCTCGAGGAAATATTGAGAGAGGTCCCTAACATCCCTACAGATGTGCCGAGAGCTGAAGCAGGCGTAGTGCTGACACTTGGCCCAAGCAATGGGGGAGCAGGCGGTGCAAGCCCTGCGGACGGGGTCTTCGAAACAATGATACGCGAAGGGCGGCGTACAATCTTTGCTTCCAATTGTGCATTTTGTGCAGCTACAACCATCATTTCTATTAGAGCACACTCGCAAGCATGAGTACAATAAAACTACCTTGGCCTTGGTTTGCTTCCAAAATAGCGTATGCATCGAAGTTGAACTTGGAAATCTTTCCCATTCTATCCGGAGCTGCAAGGACACACGTCAGTTATGGTAACACACCAGCAACAAATCACGGACCGGGAAAATCTTCATCGACTTCTCCGTCATCTTCCGCAATACGTAAAATCCAACCAACCGCACTCAGTCTTTCTTTCTTTCTTTCGTCTGACAGTCCCTCGTCGAGCTTTGGCAGCCAGCCTTCTTCCCAGTAGCTCCATAACGAAAACCCAATGACCTCTTCGATCGTTGCATCTTTACGGACAGTCAATTTCAGAGGTTTGTTTGCAGGTTTCGTCGCATGTGGGAAGAACACGGTAACCTCCATAGACGCAACCTCAGCACGGCCCGAGATTAATGCATACAACTCTGTGAACGGATTCGAGGATGTGTCTGATGCTGCCAGTTTCGCTGTGAGACCGGATGATACGGAACGAGCAGGAGGGACCTTCCGCCGCGTGAATACCAACTCCTCTGAAGAAGGAATTGCAGATTTGTCCGAAGATAGCCTCTTGTTAGAGCTCATTTCTTCGTTCGCCCGCTTTAGATGGCCTGACAAGCGCACAGCAGGTGCAGGGGGTTTGACTATTTCGAAATAATCATCAATATGCGAACCTGCATCTCGTCGTGTTGTTGCTTCAGATGCCGTCCCATCTACACTACTATCTGGTGCATTAGAGGGCCCTGAAGAATATTCGTACGGACGGGTTTCGCTAACAGGACTGAGTTTGCCCTTTCCTCGAGCACTTCCTCCAATTTGGAGCGAGTTATAAGCCGACGAGATTGAGGTGGACAACGCTGAATTGGAGGCCGAGTTGAGAAACTCAGAGCTATCTGAATTCAAGGCAATGCGTGGCGGAGCAAAATCACTAAAGGCGATTTGATAAGCTTGACTGGCTGAACATAGGTGCTCGTACACTTACGGATCAAAGCCATCGTTCTCAGCATCTAGACTTCCTTCGACCTCAACAACGTAGTCATCATCATCAGTCAAGCTTCCCGAACTGTTCCCTGCTTCCTCATCTGATGAAGACTCCTCGGGATTCAGCTTTGTTTCCGAAATGATAATTGGTCGGTTCCCATTGTCTCTCCCGGATGAAAAGTGCGCCCTTCTCCGTTGGCGTCTAGCTTGGACCGCGGCGATATGAGGCATACCCTGCAAAGCTGCGGGAAGGTTGGTCACGGATCCGGGCTCTGCCTTGTTTTCGAGTTCAGCCTTGTCAATCAAGGTTGAAGGCATCTCTTGAAGAGAGGTTCCTCCCGCGCTTCGGCGCTTGCTAACCTGTATCAAGGACTCATCATGGGTTCCAGGGGATGCAGAAGCACCTTCTCCATCATTTGTATTTATTATTGCTGCGGGTGTCGGCTCACTACCTGCTCGTACTCGCCGAGGGGTTGAGCTTGATGCCGAGATCGAGCGCCTTATGCTAGCTTCTCTGCCGTGCATTACACGCCTTCCCGATACACGCATTCCAGCCATACCAGCCCTATGACCCATTATCGTCTGTGTATATTTGAGACCCGTAGCGCCAGGAAAGCCCGTATGCATGCGCCGTCCGTTAGGCGCATTCGAAGTACCCTCGTCATCAGACACTGGAGGGCTCGAAGGCATATTGAGTTCTGGCCAACGATCCGCATCTGCCAAGCCAGATGCTACGATGTGGTTGTTGGACTGATATCGTGGATCAAAGGTGATTATCCTGGGCCCATAAGGGTCCGTGTCGACATGGCGTAAGTAATTCAGGCGCAGCGAGTGAATCAAGTAGCTAAACGATTCATGAGTAAGTATTCTTTGCTAAGTAGTATGGAACTATTTTCAACGTACTCTGGGTCGCACGTTAGTGCCATACCTCTGCCAAAACACAGCGCTCAGCGTGGCTTAGTGGTCGTATAACTCAAAGAGCATCATAGTGGTCGCGATCGACGCTCGTCGCAATCTCATGGCGCAACACGTGATTTGGGGAAATGTCTAAATTTCGATGTCTGCCATATTAGTATTATTATCGACGTCCACTAAAAACGTAATGCGTAAATTTGCACGGTGACCTTCAATGTACGGACGTAGTGACGATGCGGAGTGTCAACGTTGTTCCACGTATACAGCAAACACAACGGTACCGAGCACTAAATACTTCCTCCGCAAATTCCGCGAAGAACTAGCGAACGTCTCTTTCGCCTTCCCTATACGGATACTCGCCCTTCATTCGGTACCGTGGTACATGTTCGGACACCACATAAGCCTCGGGCAATCGGAAAATTATGTTCAAGCATGCATACGCACTGCGTCATATGCTGGCTCCTTACACGTCTAATCTTCCTTGAGATATATTCCACCTCACACATGTCTAGTCTCCGCCCTCTGACGTCCCTCGCCTTGCCTGGTACACGTTGAGCCCGCTCAATGTTAACACGCCCATACTCCTCCTTCGCATCAGACATGTTCCGCCTCTTCTGGGTCCTTACTTTCATCTTCGCACTTACACTTAAGCTCAAGCTAGCACGCGCATTACCACAATGGGACGGCGGGTGTGCCACACAACCACATAGCTCAATAGGATCTCTCGTCCCCGGCGCAACAGTTATTGAAGCTATTTCAGAGGGTATCGATTACAGGCAGTATCGTCCGAAGTATCTGAGTATACCTACGACGAAAGGTGAATATCTCCGTCGTTTATGAGGCTGAAGTTGTCAAGTTTGCTCAATGATATTGCATGTATGGATGCTGGATGTTTTCAGGAGTCGCAGGACCCGCGACAATATTCGAGAACACCTCACCCCCATTATTCTACATCCACAACGGTCAACTCTGGCAACCTACAAACCTAACCTCCATCCTCCGCGTGAACGTCCTAAACGTCACAGCAACCAACGACTCGTCAGGTTCACCCCACCCAGCACCGTTAAAAATCGAATTAGGTGAAGATGCAAAGGGATTGGACGGAACTTGGCGCTGGAGAGGGACGAAATTGTTTTTCGACTATGGGAAACGTACGAACAATGGCTTGTATTTCTCGTGCCCGACACGGAATGGAAGAGCTGTGTATACGTCGCTTGATTCGTCCGTTCATTCCCCCTTTCCTTGGTACGATGAACATGAAACCTGATAATTCTTCCTTTTGCCATCAGGATGCCTGCTCCACCGGGCTGCAAGTTCATGACATTACACAGTTTCGCGGAGAGGCCAGAAAGACTATGAAATTTAGGCTTAACCAGTTCTAATAACTTACCTTATGTATTACCATTCACACCCTTCATTCGTTTGCAACATCATTGAGTGTCAAAAATAATTCCTATTGAGCATAAATAATCATTGACAGGGAGAAGTCAATTTTTACTGCTTTCCGCCATTTCGACGAATATTCATGTCTACCCGTCGCACAGCGGAGGAAACAATGAACAGCCCGAAGAAGACAACTGCGATGGTCACCGGTTTTCTGAGATGCTCGGTGAAAGGGACTTTGTACCCGACCTACGGCAATGTCTTAAGTAATGGAAAACAACGCATACATTGGAAGGGACCCACGTAGATGAAGCCAACGTGTCTATCTGTCAGGTTCTTGTAGAAGAACGAGACAGTTGGTCGGCCTTTTGAGTCTAGATATGACTTGTGCATTGACTTCTTGACAGATAATGGAGGGAAAGGTGGATACACCTCAATGTCTCTGGTATTTAGACGAGCAGATTTAAGTAATTGCAGTGAAATCTGAACTGGAGCAACCTACATTGCGCCTTCCGGCAAGATCACCTTTATCTCCGCCTCGTCAACAACAGTATCCGGGAACAGCGTCTGCATAGGTACAGCAACTAAATGACGTCCATCACGGCTGTCGTACGCCTCCCAGTCCTGTAAAGGCGCGTCAAATCCGAGAGTGAAGCTGTAATTCCAGCCACCCATGAGTGGGTAACGCGGGCGAAGCTCAAGCCAGCTTGACTGTTTTGAGCGGGCACCCTTCGGGACGGATGGTGCCTCGCGAAGACGAGATGTCGAGACGTTGCCAACGGTGTCGATGAAATAGACATCGTGTACACCAGAAGGAAGATATAAGTTGACTGCGCGCATGATGTGTCCGGCCGGCTGGTTCGTATAAGCCTGACGCTGGTGATCCAGGCGCGAGAAATGGCCCTTGAGCCTGAAAAGATGGCGTTATTGACTGTAGTGAATAGAGCTAAGCAAAGAGACTGACTTTGGTCCAGCATTATGCAGCCAAATATCATCCTGAATATTTATGTTCGCACCCCAATGGCTAACCTCTGCCGCCCGCTTCATTTTAGTAATCTCAAGGGCAGGCTCATTATGCTTGTAGTGAACCGTAATGCGCTGCTGTGTGCTACCAATGAAATCGGCGTTCGCTGACGCTGGAATGTTGTTGTATGGACCGTAGGTAATTGTCGCGCCTGATTTGGTCACTGGAGCTTCGAACGTGAATGCGTCTAATCCTTTCGGTTCAGTATACGAATTAATCCTTGGGCTTGATGCTCTGCAAAAACGAATTGAATGTTTAAGATGCAGACTCAGATATGACGATGGTGGAATATACCTGATTTTCGTACGCTGAACGGAAGTCGCGTAAGGGCTCAGGATAAAGAGATCTGTCTCATACTTGAGGGACATCTCGGCGTTTTGACCAACTTCAGGAGGCCAAGGATACGTCGCGTGAGTTTGAACAGTCTCAAGCTCAACCGTAATAGCTTCGTCCTTCTTCAAACCGTTCGGCAATACAGCAGCATATAAGTACGTGTTTCTGAATTTACCAATGGTGTGTCACGGAAGAAAGTTAGAATACAGAAAAGGTAGCAGCTCAAAGGCACGGTACGTACGACTTCGCGTTAAGTCCAAAGCGCTGAAGCTCAAGCGGCTCCTGTTCACCCTTCAAACGCGCTTCCATGAAACTTGTCCTCTCTCCATCTTCGCGACCAAGAGCAAACGCATAAATCATCGCCCCAGTCTCAAGCGCCTTTGCGGCAAACGTGGTCTTGACATGCACGAGCGAGCCAGCAAGCTCAACAGTCCGCACAATGGCGGTATTTTCAAAGGAGTGGTCGGCGACAACATAAGTGAACACAGAACATATCAGTGAGACAAGTAAAAACAAGTGACGATATATCGCCATGGTTGAGGACGTCGTTCGCTTTGCGACGACGCGTTTAGTTGAGTGGATGGTGTAGACGTGTCACTACTCGGAATTGGTGGATGCTGCGCGTTGATGACTAATATGACTATTTATAGACACGCGAAGAAGCGTTGAAGAAATATTATTTTGAATATAAACAAATTCAGAGCTGATCCTTGGTAGACTACCAGGCCCATTGTGAGCTCGGGTTCCGGAGTGGGACGTCTTCCCGGTTCAAACCCGACGAAACAATCCTCTTCAAACGTGCCTCACGATCCCTTTGACGCTTCTCCTCAAAGGTCAATCCTTCGCGGAGCATCACGACCATCTTCGAGTTGTATCGTGTACGAATACCTATTCTACCTCGGCCCTTAATCTCCAGTCGTTTCATTTGTCTACCACCTTTTCCCTTGTTTACCCATGCTTCGGCTGAACAAGACATAAAATGATTCAGAGGTGCAAGACAAAAAGGTACTGAGGTGGAACGTACAAACGACAAGCCTCTCGGAATCCATTCCGCGAGTAACAGCAGAGCTCTTTGCTTGAGCAAGCATACTTTTGATACGCCCCGAGGCCCTCTTCTCGCTGAAGATCATTTGCAGGATGGCTGAATCAATGGGTTTTCCAGAAATCTGATGAGCCAGTTTGTTAAGTTTCCGATGCGAAATCCAGAAATTCTTCGTAGCACCGCGATGCTATAATATCATACGGAAAATTCAATAGCGAGTCAGAATGCAATATTAAAGCTGTCAAAATATGTTTTTATGATGCACCTCTACTGGCTTTTGCACCTCTCGTCCAGTCGCTTTTGCGATAGCGGCTTGTACATCAGGACTGACATCCTCATATTCAAAAAGACTCGCTTCTCCACGTTCCTTCGCTTGTTGCCGTGCCGCCTCTACTTCTTTCTCGCTATCCTTCTCTCGAATCTGTGGAGACATGGTCCTACGGATCCAGTCTGTGGGGAACCACGCCCTACACACCCGGTAATTAAGTCCATTAAAATAACAGAATAGTTGAAAAATCTCCGCACGTTCGACGTTGGTCCCATTGTATAGTTGTGCGTGAAGTTGAGGCGACAAGGCTTGGTTGGGCAGGTATCAGAGAACTGCGCGTCTTTCTGCGCGATGCTGCTCAAACAACACTTCCTTAGTGATACTCTTACAGGAAAAACAAGAAACTCACCAGTCTTTAAACCATTTATGAAAGAGGACTGCATGAAGGCAACCTCTGGAGAAATATGAGTTCACAACTTCGCAAGAGTGTAGAAAGCAAAACACCGAAAACGGAGTGCAAATCCATCACGTGCAGGACACGTCCATACTCAGATTCTGCGCGCATCTTGAAATTCACTTCTCTTTCACTCCTCCAGACGGCAACCTCGTCCTCCTTTCCTTCCAATCTGGTCTGTCAATCCAATGATGGTGTACAGCTGGTTCGGAGGGCTATTCAAAGTCACCTTACTACTCATAAATGCGATGGCAATTCTTAACGAAGAACGATTCCTAGCACGGAGTACGTGTTAATATCATTCACGGGATTGAACTGCCTCCTAATCTGTTTCGCAGTCGGTTGGACAGCACAAGCACAACAAGCACAACCAGCTTTCGCGCAGCCATACGACCCTTACACAGGCATGGGCGGGAATCCTCCGGAAATAAGCATCACAGCGAAACTCGTTAATTTAATAACTGCAGTGCGAACACTAATGCGAGGTATGTAAAAGATAAAACTACTACATGATATACAAAAGAAAATGAGTTAAATGCTGAAAAAATGCATATATATAGTGCCTTTAATATTCATCAACGTCACGGTCATCCTTTACGAGCTCGCCTTTGGAGGTCCATAATCACGTACTACCACAGCGCGCGACATTGTAAATATAGTGTAGTCCGGATTCAGGCCATGTTTAACTTGTCGTATTCGTCATTTATCTGCTTGACGAAGTCCTCAGGCGCGTGACCGTCCTGGAAGGGAGATATAAGTTGGAAATGGGAAGTAGTACAAACGATTGTTACGCACCCCGCATTCCTTCCACGCGCCGTCGTGCACGCAGACAGGCTTGTTATTTATTAAAATCGTGCAGCTTTTCCTAGTGTCCACCAATTGCATCAGTCAATGGAAGTATAGGGTCAAGGGGCAACACATACTGAATTCCAAGTTCGTCACTTTTCTGCACGCTTTCCTTTAGCAACCGTATACCTTCTTCGCCCTTGCCCGAGCCGTCCTCACCCACGCACATCCCAACGCCGCTCTCTAACCAATCGAACTTGGCCGTGTCTGCACATTTTAGGGCAATATCTGGATTCCCGACCTTGCTACGACCGTTGAAGTTTTGGCACTTGAGATATGCCCACCACGTTCGTACGTCAAGGTACTTGGAAGCACACAGTTCCTGGACGTTCCCAGCGCATTCATCCGGCCCATGCATGCATGTTACACCAAAATCCGGTTCTGAATCGTTAATTCTGCATTTACGTTACATAAGTATGTGATTAGGGGCAAGACGATGAAATGTTGAACACTTGCCTTCCAATGAAAGATAGGGACAGGTCAATTTTGTCAATCACTTGAGGGACGACCTTGTCAAATGTCGCTTCGCAAATGAGAGCGTCGGGGCAGCGCGACATGACTCCGAGCGTTACAGGGACTTTTACTTCATCGTCCAAAGATAAGGTGCTTTGCTCGGCATCATCTGGTCTGAAATTAGGAAACTGTAGCATGAGTCGCCCTTGGGCTGCCACCGCTGCAATGGCGCTCGGCACCAGCAGCAGCGGTAACGAGAACATTGCGAGAAGGACTCTTGTAGGAGGAGGCATGGTAGGCAGAGTGAGCAAGTGAATGTGACGCCACACGCGGTTTGCCAATGCAAAGAGCGGACTCAGAAGCTGAGCACACGCGAACATTCGGTTGCGTCATTTCAACGGCAATCGCCGAACCCCCACAGTCAGCTCGTTTGATGCGACAAAATAATTGCAAGTGTGGAAGATGTACAGCTACAAAAGTGCCTATGGTAGTTGCAGTGTGTTCAGATAATGATATAAACGCAAAGTTGTTGTGTGTTTAAAATCATAACTAACGTCCCTTGCTGGCCCTGTCCCACCATGTCCGAGCTTCTGCGTCTGATAGTGGCGGTTCAAAGAATCTACACCTGTTTTTGAAAGCTTAATGACACGTCAGGTACAGTACTTCGATATAATATTAACGTCAGCCCAATTACCGTCAAGCGAACGTTGTCTGATAATGGCCTCAACAGTCAGCTCGTTGTGGATTTGATTTCGCTGAAAGCACAACATTATGAAAGGAACGATAGTGGAGGGATAACACGACATGCATACCCTAACTTCCTCAGCGTAAGAAGCTTCCTTCAAACTGGATTCTGCATCGGCACTTAACCGCTCATTCTCGATAGTTTTCCTCTTGCCATCGATACTCTGGTCCACGACGTCCACGCAATATTGGATTATCTCCGTTCGTCTCTTCCAATTTGCTATATATCTTTATGAGTACATTATAAATGACAATTGCAAAGAATCGATTATACGCACAGACGAGATCTTGCCAAAAGTACGCGCATGCCTCATCCTCCGGCCGACGAGACGTGACAGAAGCAGTTGATATCCTATCGCGATCGCGGAACTGTGCAACAGTTCTATTCAGACGCATCGTCACATTGTCATCAACTTTTCGATACTCTCGCATAAGCTCTATCCAGTAATAACACCCCTTCAGTGAGTAATCGAGTTACGACATGGTAGACCAATCGGCGCCCGACCCGAAGAAATCAAACGACAAGACGCACCTTTGAAAAGCGAGATGTTGTGGCATGTCGCCGGATCGACGTGTACGCTTTTCGAGTCGGCGGAGGATGGAGAATAAACAGCCTGGCTGCCCAGTACCGGTCGTCTTCCCGTCATGTCAATCCCCCAGAATAAAAGATATAAATCTCGATGTTGTTGGGCGGTTAGCAGCAGCAACGGAGGCAGCCCTCGGAAGTTCGGCGTGTGTCGGTCAGACAGGCAACGTTCCCCGGACCCGGAACTGTCAGTCAGGTTAGGAAAGCGCCTTTCCCGGGTGCAGTCTAGCGCGAATGAATTAGAAGCCTCGGTTCGTGTCCACGGCCTTGCCGATTCGGGACGCTGACATCGGCTGTCGATCCCCTCGCCAAGCTAGTTTATTTCCAGGTCCACGACCACACCACATCTGTCTTCCGCAACGCCCACACAAATCTGGCAAATAAAAAACAAGTCTAGAAAAAACATAGATCTTAACGCCTCGATTTATTTGACCTGGCTGACTGGCTGCTGGCTATCTGCCTCGCTTTTCCCCTCGGAGCTGCTAACGAGATTCACTCAGATTGAGGGTTTTGTGTACCTTGTGACTCGTTGTAACTTTCCACAACGACTTTCGTCGAAGGGTGTCGTGTGCAGCCCTTGAATATTTTGACTACCGACACACAGACGTGATTTATTTGTTTATATTTTTTTCACATTCCACAGAGCAACAGTAATTTATACGTTTGCGTTCAATCCTTTGAATCCAAGAGGGTATCCGCGTCTTACGCCTTCTTCGTGATTCCCCATCACAAACAATATTGCTCATGTTCCGACGCTCGTCTGCCGACTTCGATTTCAAAAAAACCACGCGCGGTGGAGAAACCGGAGTACACACTCATACCGTAGCTTAGCACAGCAGCTAATAATTCCTCCGAAACTGTCTATTTGTATATACTCTGCGAAAAGCAAATATCTTCCGAAGGCTGTATCACTGTGTGTACACTATCATCAGTTATCCCCGGACCACGCGATATGCAGCATTATTGGTCATTGGATATCCAAGGAGGGAATTGTTTTGAAGATCGCACTTACGGTTGCTATATTGTCGATCACTTCTTTTAACTGTGCTGTAAAATGCATAAGGAAGAAATCAGTATTTCTCACAATTTGATGATCTGCTCTAAATTTACAGGCCAAGACGCTGGCTATGCAATCGGAGTTTCCAACGCCACGCCGCCGCTGAGATGAACTACACTATGGCGCAATTCTTCGAGACTCAAAATTGATTTGAAAAACCAGAGAGAAAAAAAGAATTTGGAAGCGTGCGGCGCCAATGTTACATTCTCGTGCCTTCCCCCTCCTTCCTCATTGTCCCCAAAACGCCCTTTGTCTCTCTACATGCAGCATCAACATGCTGAACCCTCCTTTCCAACTCCGCACGTTCGAGCAAATTCTAATTGTCCTTAATTTGACCTACTTTGCTCCAAGAAGGCCCTTCCTTCTGAAGTTTGGCTGTGTTTCCATCCAGATTCCTATGTACACATGTGTCCAGGGAAGAAATGAGCTACACGGCCAAAGGGCTGAGTATATCGAGATTTACATTGTTGTAGTGCGCCACGCCATGGTCCATCCGAGTCGCCCGCCCGCCGTGCACATCTATCTGCGCATACCATCTAAGCTCCATCCTTTTAATGTGTAAAATCGCGTATAGTACGCATCATAAGCATTTGTCCTTTGGTACAAGGATACCTAGTACTATGTGAAAATAACAGACTCCAAAGTTAACTCCATAACTACATTGAAAGGGGACGCGAAGAGACGCGACAATATGCAAATACTAGTATATCAAGATCTATCTATCTTCCCCCTTACAACAAACTTCGCATGATGCATATCCAAGAGAAAGAAAGAATCAAAGATGATACGATACCCAATCCCACTCCATTCACACTCCGCATCGTTTCTAATCTGTATTTGATAAGCTTCGCGCGAGGGGGTGGAGAAAGGAAGTTGTTTCAACCTGAACCTGAAGTACCACGCGTTGATGTAGCTAAACAACCTTTCCCAGAAGGAGTCGGAAGGCAGTACAATACATGGTGAATCAGATTCGTTCGTGCAATGCAAAACTCCGATAGAAGACAAGGTACCTCAAGGACTTTAGCTTCGAGAGTACTAGCAATAGTGTATATTTAATCTACATTCCTGATAGAAGCTGATAGTGTATACATTGGTATGAGTATCGTGAACGGCAGTCAATTCTTAAAACAGGGGCGGATTGGGGGCGTTAACTGAGAAGAGTGAGTATGTGAAATGCGATAGATATATCATATAGGAAGACCACGAGGAACATGAAACATTGGAAGAATCGAAGTTACAATGCGTTAGAGAAACCGAGCACCAATGACAGAGGTTAAATGATATATCCTGAATTTGGTGTCAAAATAAATATGGAGGAAACAGCCAGGACGATAGTGCAAGTAAACAAAGACAGAGCAGTGCATGGACGATAACAGTGTGAAAAGCTTTTGAGAATTCAGAAGAGTATAGCAGATTCCCACTAACGGTACAGCTAAAAAGACCCAATATTTAAAAGAAGGAACTGTAAGTTATCCAGAAAGCCGTGGAAGAAGAGCTGGTGGGTAAAATTGCATCAGCGTTGGGTATTGGCTGGGGCTTCGAGGCCTTCGCCTTTTGCGGTCCAAGGTGCCAGCGTTTCGAAAACTGTGTTTGAGTGATATGAATCTACGGTGCGATGACGTTTCCGAGGACCTTGTGGATTGTACCCATGGGCCTCGACCATGTGCTTGTGTCTCCTGGCGGGATCACTGAAGGTCTTGTCGCAGTCAACGTAGCGGCACGGATGAGGTTTGGCTCCGGTACTTCCGGCACGCGTTAGAATCGTATTGGGCAAGGACGGCGGGATTTTAGTACTCACTGTCTATTCACGTGGATCATTAGTGATACTCTCTGCGGGAATGCCTTGCCGCAGTACGGGCAAATATGATCCCTAGAAGCACGAGTTAGTTCAAGATAACCAACGCACTACGGCAAATACAGAATTCGTACTTGAATTGCAGATGGCGCGTTTCAATGTGGCGTTTCACTAGGTGCCGTTTGGCAGTATATCCACAATGATCAGTAGACTCTCCGGCAAAACCGACACGCCAGACGCAGCGGAACTCGGTCTGGTCGTTCGGTCCTGAGATTAACTGAGCATAGTCCTTCCAAGCATTCTTGTTTCGTGCCGGTGCCGGATTCGTTACAGCTGGGTGCGGGACGACGGGGAGAGGCATCAATGGCACATCTGGACGATGTGCCGAATAGCCCTGCGCGATCATTTTTATGTGAGGTAACAAAGGCGGGAGTGCGTTTGGCGAAGCCGTCGATGAGCGGGAATTGTCATAATGATCCGCTGAGCTCTGATAAGCGGGACTGATACGCTTTAAGTTGCGCGACTCCGCTGGTTCTCGAAACCGCCAATGCATGACACCAGGAGTGTTGCCTGTGTTCACAGGCAGCGTAGCATTAAGATGATGTATAGATGGAAGAACGGGTCGAGGACTTGACGGAGTGGAAGACGTTGCTATTGATGGCGAGTAAGCCGCGCGCACATTTCTCGATATATTGTGACGACTAGGGAGTTATGAGGCAAGGAATTTCAACGCCGATTTTACATACACTAGTAAAAAATGCGGCGACTGACCTTTCGGGACCATAGCGTTCATATCGTGAGTTATCCCTGTCCGCTCCATTTCGAAGCGATTCAGCACGCCATGAACCAACACGGTCTAGCGCATCATCTTTTGACAAAGGCTTTCTGCTCGGGCTAAGATGCAAGCCGAGCGATGTAGACGCGGAGTCGTATGAATGATCCCAGCGACATCTATTCGGTTCAGGTGAGGCATCACTCAAGACCGTAGAGAATATTGGCTCTTACGGTGTGTCACTAAGTGGTGAGGGTGTCTCAAGCTCAGTACTGTGTTGTGTGGGTGGGCTGGGACTGGCACTAGGGAAACGGCTGTCAATAATGTCCCTGTTCCCCGGAAAACTTGGTTGGCGCCTTTCCGTATCCGACGAATCCGAATAGGAGCGGGCGGAATACGTGTCCTCGCTGGTAGAAAGAGCCTTCCTGGCTGTATATGAAGGCCGTGACGGCTCGGAGGTTCTGGTAGAATGTAAGTAACCAGTGCGGTAAACAGAGTGACTCTCACTCACCCGGTTGATGGGTGACTGCATGGCGGAGGCTGCTCATCACTGATCAACAGTGGAAGTACAATAGATCAGCCATGAGTAAACTTGCATGGATTGACAGTGTCAACATACTCTGACGGTATCAACTCGTCTAGCTCGTCCATTTCCGATGGACCCGGCGAATAATTGGAACCATGGGCGTCTTCCTCTGTGCTCTTGGATAGATATTTGGTGTCTCTGACGGGAACACTCCTTTGTTGGGAATCGGTTAAACTGAACACAGCCAGGAAAACAAGGAACTCACCCCGTTTGAGACCGTCCGGTGCTCCATTGAACACGCGACGTGAGAGTGGGCGCGTTGTGGGCATGCTTGAGCGTGCATGGGTTGAAATGAGTAAGTCTGCTACTTGATATATGATCAGCCTGTAAACATGCCATAGCGTTCCAATGAAACATACGTAGTACATTCTCGAAGAGAACGCTGGAGAGCCTCCTCTCTCTTTAGGCGCTGGTCATTGTTGTCCATAACGGAGAGTGTTTGCGGGGTAGACGTCGGAGAAGTATTCCGAATATGAAGTTTTAGGCCCGTATGAGGCAAGGCACCAGCTTTAAGCTGGGCAAACTGAGGGACAAAGGGATTGGGGTTGGTGTGCTTTCTGAACGGGAGGGAGGCGCGTATTTTTAAAAGGATTGACATATAAGTGGCGTTGTAAGTGTGATAAAATCGTGGTTTGGTTATTGTCTTAATAAGGCGAATCGGCTATGCTCACGTACCTAGGAGAAGATCCAGAGGTTTGTCTTGCCGAGGCCCCCAGCTCACCGTTACCGCGAGTCACGGAGAAGACTTCCGTCGAAGGCTACAAAGTAGAACGACGGATTGGGAACAGCAAGGGTGAAATGAGGCGCAACCGATGTCCACGTTAAGTATTTGGATGAATGCGCGTCTCCAACGTGACCTTACCGCTGTAGGCCGTCAATCATTATTTAGTCGAAATGCGCAAGAGGGCGTCAGATTATCGGGCGTCCAGGTAGGTCCGTATTTGCAGGTTACTTACGTTTAGGCTAGGAACCTGCTGAGGTGAAGAGGTTTTCTATAGGGTGCGTGCGAAGCTTCTACGGTAACGAAGGGTCAATGCTACAAAGATCGGGAAAGTAAGTTCCAGTCAATCACGTAGCACATATGTGTTCCGAAATAGGCTTGCTTACCTGGGCTGAGCGAAGCAGTCCCTCAGGACGAGGTACCTGAATGTCGAAGACTAGCAAGAAAGGTCTACAAGCTCTTGAAAGGCGTTGAGCCTGGCGCAAAAGCGCTCGTGGTTATTTTCAATGCGTTATGCACGTGTATGAGTACAGAGGTTCAATATGTGCCGGTATCGATGAATAAATGGTTAAGAGTGACTCGTATGGAGTCAATGGCTAAAAAGAAACATATACTAGGAGTCTGTAGCACAGGCCACAATATTATTGCTCTCCTAGGTTGATGATTTTGGGCCTGCGCACCGACATAGGGCAGACTGGGTATCCGACATGACCGACCTCCGCTTTCTGAAATCGCTTTCCCGATTTGTCTCACGCATCTTCCCTTATATGGCTACACAGCCACTACATAAATCGCTTCGTAACCTTAGTCCGAAACGGCGTCACGCTCATGCACTTTGCTCCCCTATCAGGCTAGCCATAAACGCCCGTTCTATACAGTGTCCGCTTTCTGCCGTTCACGGTTGCCCTGCTGTCTACAGAGCACTTCCCGACCGTCGGACAGTGCATTGCTCCGCCCAGAACAGATAATTCAGTACATATTCCTGATCACCCTCTTTGCGCGCCTAGAAGACGGTTCATCTTCGGATCCCGCAAACGAGGCACAGCGGTTGGGAAACTTTAATAACATGGTTATCTCATTACGTTATGCCAGCCCAGAACCATGGCGGAGAACAAAGTGCAGTGGAAGCATGCACGGCCACGAAGGTTTCTCAATTACACCTGCCCGTCTTCTCTAACATCACACATCAAACCTCTTGAATTGGATCATTTGGTCCGTGTTCCCGGTTATCGAGGGCCGAAGAGCTTTCACGACACCTTCCTCACACTTTCCCCTCTGCTCTTTGTCAGCGTCCGATTCACTCGTATGAACATAGGTGGAGTAGATTGATGCTCAGAAGCATGCTGATAACCAAACAGAGGTACTGATCGTAACTGAATTATGGCCCATGCGTGACCTGCCAGAACTGATGCCCTGATTCCTCTATTTCCTTCAATAAGTCCTTTAATAGACCGGCGCTTATCGTTTGTGGGTCCTACTTACTTCATTCGGTAACACCGGTTTATCAACAATGCCAAGGATAGTGAACACGTTTCTTTCAGACTTTTTGTCCTTTTGGCATATATTCATACAGTAAAACAGTAATACTGCTTCAGAAATTAAAACCTGGCATAAACTGGAACTTGGTTAAATAATATGCTTCATCTCTTATCAAAGCAAAGGGTATAGCCACAAAGCTATCACTTTGTTTCCATCACAGAAATCGACTTTCTCGGGCTTCAAAGGTTGATCCTGACATTCAAAGTTCATCGGCGCTTCTGAAATAAGGTTTAACCCTGGAAAAGAGCCTTGCTGCGTTTTGTCTCGGGCGCCTATGTGCTTGACTCGTTTTGCTACCTCAAGGCAAGACAAGAGCAGTGCAAGAACACTAAGGACGACGAATTTGGTGAATCGATAGTAAACACGTTGCTTGCTTAGATTTGGTGCTGAGTCAATTGCACTCTAGCAAGAATAGCATTTCTTATGACAATTAATAGTAGATGAAGAAATTTGTGTCATGTTTTCATCGTGGGCGTCAATCAATCCTCGTCGACAAATAAAACAACAAACTATTTTACCTCACCCTCATATAAAGCGCTGCAGAGCGTACCGGCGGATTGAGTGAATATTTCCGTGTTATTCTGAAAGTTTGCTCTGGAATTGAAAGCCCCATTTTCTGTCAGACCTTTGGTTGTAGGATTCTGGTTTCAGCTATTCCTGGACTGGACAAGGTACATAATAGTACCGATAATGAGTGCCCAAAAAATTATCTAGCGAATGCCTTTGGCTGAATTAAAGTTCTTCGAGTATTTTCCGTTTTCGTGTTAGCGAGAACGCCTTCATTTAAGTCCTATACAAACTTTCAGTCCGGCAACTAACTGTCACCCTAGCGTGTAGAATTTATGGGCCCATGCGTGATGTACCCTGTGTATCGAGAACAATTGGGATTGCTTGAACGCCGGGGTGTGCTTCTTTCGGGTGCATTCAAGATCATTGTACAGTGACCCGTGATGGATGTGCGCGTGTATGACATGCACAGGTGTCTCAAAACCGAGGAATAACTGATAATCTCCATGCCTCCGGCGATGATCGTGGTGATAGCTGGAATGATGTCTCTGAAACCTTTTTTACGATGATCTTTGCTATACGGAGAACGTTCAGCACCGAGAACGAGACCGAGCGATCAGCAGTGGAGGATCAAGTTTGGAAATAACCTCGCTTCATATCCAGATGCTTCCAGAGACTCTTAGAAAACATTGTGATCCGGGCATGATAGCATCGCTTTGTCGCGTGGCATCGAAGGAGTAACTATACGATCAAACTTTCGGGAGTCTCTTGGCCATGTTCGTCGTGACGAGAGTATTTGACGACAGACGCATCAGATTTGACATGATCAACAGACAACTCACGACATCAGTAACGTTAACATCAAGGCAGGAACCAGTTGCAGACCAAGCTACGAAACTAGCGGTGCACCCGGACCCACGTAATGGCGATGACATGCTAGCACTTCTTGTCCTGCTTAGGGGCTGTGGTAGTTTCCACCTGTATGTCTATCAAGTCTTCTTTGTCCAACTGAAAAAGAGTGAAGATTCTGGGGGCGCGTTATTCCAAGTGGTCGGCGGTCAACGGACTACGTAAATACACAGTGCCTTGAAATGGAAAACGGCGTTCTGAACTTTGTTACCGAGATCGCCAGTATCGTAGTAATGCGCTATTTGGAAGACGCATATAGCGCATATCTTCGCGCCGCATATTCACAGGCGATATACGTAAAATACGGGGACTCTTCCAAAGGACGGCGCAGTGTCCGGATAATCTTCTTGTTCTCTTTGAATTTCTACAATTGCATTTTTAGTTCTTCTGCAAGAGGGGTTTCATGCTCTATTATTTAACGTGAAGCACTGTATGAGCCGGCGGCGCTCGGGACATCCCGTGAAGGTAAGAATACTCTGCAGTAGAAAAAACAATACATGGGATGAAACAAAATACAACATCTCACCTAGAACCACCATGAGGACACCCAGTGCATTTGCTCGTGAGATCCGAGGTATGGGTTCAACAGAAGCCGAGAGAGCAAAGTCCGTCCGAAATGACCGCTTGTTCCGCTTGACGGACTTGCGTACTCCTCCGAGGCTAGAGAACTTCGAACCGACCCTTGTTGCACGTTGAAGGTGGTGTCGGCCATCGAACAAGTAACTTCGGAACGGTCTTACTTGCCGACGTTTGCTTTCAACCAGTAAATCGTAAACAAGAACAGGTAGCAGCAGGACTACTACTGTACTTAGAACGCTCCGAGAATGGTCGCAAGTTTTTCAAAGCAAGCATATGAAGACTTAGTATAGCTAAGCACGGCCACATGATTTGGGTAATTCAGGAAGAACACTGCGGCAGGATAACTTTATTCTTGTAGAAATACATACGAGGGACAACAATCGAATACATCCTCGGCATAGGGATTAATACATGGTATTTCAATGCATATCCTTCAGGAAAAATAATGTCAGTGTGTTGTATATTCCATATATGGAGCGACGTCAAACACTTAATGGAGAGTCAAGAGCAGAGGGAAGGGACGATTAAGTTAGAAAGGGTGATTAAAGAGGCTCTGCCATTCTGCGGATACCGAAGTAACCCTGTCCGTGCATGGTACAGACTCGGCCGCGTCCGAGTGGGGCGGTACTGTGCGAGACGATAAGTGGCATGGAGGGGTAGAAGATCGGTACATGTGCGCCGTCTTCTTGAGCGGTCGGATAGGCCTGTTCGGGCTTCGTCCCAGGCTAGCATCTGAGATAATTGTGACATCTTCATCATGCAATGGCTCTTCTATTTCTATCATAGTTGAGTCCTCATCTTGTAAGACGCCTAGTCCGCCGGATAAACATTCCGTACTCTCTTCCCGAAAGTCGTCTTCGGCGCGTCCTCTCTTTCTCCGCGAGGATAATGGAGAAGATACACTCACGGCTGAGGCGTGGGTTGGGGAAGAGAAGACGTCGTAAAGTGTATCATTTGCCGAGCGGAAAATAGGTGAAGCCTGAGATAGAGTTGTTGCGGTAGAACACTTCACAGGAGAAGAATACGGAGTGGGAGCGGAGGAAGGTATGGTGCCAGAACGCTGAGTGGCGTACCCCTCATTTACGGCTAAAATCGCAAATAGACGTGTAAAAATGGTCGAACACTCAAAATAAGCTGCATTCACATTTTCTGACGCGTGAACCGAGGTTCTGGAGACGCGCAGTGAGGTCTTCTGAAATGCTGGTAAGCAAATTTAGTTAGTACTTGAGAGATTTAGATTGACACAAGGCGCACATGCTATTCGAAGGCGTCCGAGGCGCATTTACCGCACTATATTCATCCTCAGTAAGGACGCGTTTTGTGGGTGTTGCAGGCGCGGACATGGGTGTGTCGTGTGAGGGGACAGAGTCCGACAGACGCGAATCGATCACGCGAGAATCTTGCTTAACGACATTGCCAATTTAGGATGCGGAGTTCAAAAAGCGTGTCGACCAATAAGCGCATTCCAGTTTCACGCGAACACTGAGACGGACGAAGGAATTCTTGCAGAAGTCGGAATACCTACCTCTTCACCACCTCGAGTTAGCAGCTGAAAGAATAACAACTTGGGTGTTGCTTGAGGAGCGTCGCGATAGCATATACTTGCCACGAATGTCTAACGGTAACTTGTAATCGAACTACCGTTCACCATAGCAATTGCAGCGTCTATCCTGTCCCGCAGAGTCCGATCAATAGGACCCACCATCGTATCTCTGATCATCCATGTTAGAATCACAACAGACATGTTAGTGAATCTTGCATCTGCATTATGTTGAAGCATTCTGTTGAGGCTTGACATTGCGGAGTTGAGCTCTCACAAGACTTGTTCTTGAAGTCCTTGAGGATTATCAGGTTTGCTCAGGATTGAGGCTAATCGTTCATCGTTGAGGTGTCTGGACGGTAACAAGACCGATATGCTCGATTGCGTATTCTAGAGTTGAACAAAAATGAATTGTAATTTTAAGAATTTAATGAAGTGAAGTGCTATATAGCATATCACGTGGTGAAAACTCGTGAGAAAAACACATAACACATCCTCCACTTGAAAGTGCACGACGCCAGAGCTCAATCGCCATTCCCTCAAGACTCTATCAAAAATGCCCGGCAAAGTTAAGGCTTACGAACTCCAGTCCAAGTGAGTCTTATGAGCTTATACTATAAGAGATACTCGTGGCTTAATCATGCTCTGTAGGTCAAAGAATGACTTGTCGAAGCAACTGAAGGAGCTCAAAGACGAGCTGCTGTCGCTTCGAGTGCAGAAGATTGCGGGTGGTTCAGCGTCGAAGTTGACGAAAATGTGTGTTATGAGCTCTTTCGCCTTTGGATTAGATCTAATGTTCTTGCATCTCAGTCACTCCGTCCGTAAGTCGATCGCCAGGGTATTGACCGTTACAAATGCGAAGCAACGGCAACATCTCCGCGAATTTTACAAGGGCAAAAAGTACATTCCTTTGGACCTTCGTAAAAAGCAGACTCGTGCCATCCGCAGGCGATTGACTCCTGTGCGTGGCGATTTAATCGCATATTATGACTTTACTAACGGTCATTTTTCTGCATAGAACGAGAGGAAGAAGAAAACCCTCCGTCAGCGCAAGAAGGAAATTCACTTCCCCATTCGCAAATACGCTGTAAAGGCATAGATGATGGATGTGTAGGGTCGTTCATTATTACTTCTCATTTTTGTATGTCATTAAGCGTCGCAAAATTATGATCCAACCGCTTTCCATGCATATGGTCATGCAATCCCTACTACTCAGTTCATTTGAACAAGTTGATTGTATTCCCTTAAGCAGATCAATTCACCGCATTGATCATGCTTTTGCTGACTACTTGCTTGTCTCTGCATCGGTCTTCTGGTCTCCAGTCTCTCCAGCCTCGCTAATTGGTGGTAACTTGGTGGCTTCTAGACTTGCTAGTGGTGAGTTGCACTTCTTACCATGTTTGTTTTAATGATGTGTACTAGTAATTTGCGTTCGACCTGTCTTCCTCACACCAAAGGGGTACACTCGCCTTCGTATCCTGGGGAAGATAGCATGAGACAATTTACTCTTCTGATCCATGTTTTTAATGTTAAGAAATAATCGTGCGCTAACACCCATCTGCTTCCAGACTGCCCTAGGATCATACTTGCAAGCAAGTTATCTATTAAATTTCAGCAAGATCATAAAGCCCTCTATAAACCCAGCGAGATATGAAATAACGGTCAATGACAGTGACGCAGACCATGAGCATCCAACAGTTAGAAGACTGCGTCTTGGACAAGATTCCGGCTTATGGTTTCGACATCCCCCTCCGACAGGCCACAAAAATTTCGTATGTAGCTGTCTGCGCCACCGTATTTCTTCTGGAGCATATTCAAGAATGCAAACATCGTCTCGCGTCTGTCAAAATTCAATCACCGGATTCAAGGAAACATTTTGACCGGAGAAACTAACCTTGATGTGAGCATGTTGAGTGCAGCTTCTTTATTCTTTGCGAAGATGGGCTCCTTGGAGAGACGTTGTAATATTTTGGCTCGAGTGGGTTCCCTGCCCACACGTGTAAGCTCATAATCGTCGGCGATAACTTCATCGTTTACTCCCGCTAACTTTACCGATGTAAGAAAGATAAGACAGGTGATCATTTATTAAGAACTTACAGATAGGAGGATTGCAGCTATTACAGCCGTGCGGTCCTTTCCAGCTGTTGGGTATTATGCTCAGTTTATACGCACAAATAGATGGAGTGTACTTGCCTGTGCAGTGAAATAAACAGCCTTCTTCTGGTCTGTCTCGTACGTGTTCAAGGATTTTTGCGAACGAAGGTCCACCATTGTCAAGAATCTGAGAGTACAGTTCCATAAATGCCTTGATTCAGGCATTAAGCATGACGAATAAAGTCTTACACCAGATTAGAGAACAGACCTCCGTCTTCCCACTTGCATAGAGTTGGAATCTCCTAGATAAGGAATACGAATCTGCCTACGTTCCAGCTAACGAGTTTACATGAAAAGGGGCTAACCGGGCCATGACTTCTGGTGAATAGTCCTCCGTCTGGAATACAGGAGTGTGTATTATTTCTACACCAGGGATTTGTGGCGCAGGTGTACCATACTTTGCCATCTCTGTATCAGAGCGCAGGTCGAATACTTTTGTTATTCCAAGTTGTCTCATCTGAGCCTTTCCTAAGGAATGTTAGAGGGGACCTTAATTTTCAATACAAGTGGATTGGAACAACCTTCCTCAGTGATCCCGGAGATCTCTGCACTGCGAAAGAGCTGCCGGGGGCGCGTTGCTAGACACCTCCCGTCATGCTCTTGATTATGTTTTTGTACAGGATATGGACCCAAGGTACGAATATTTGTGACGCCATCTATGCGGACGAAAGGAAACTGAGTGAGGCGTTGTTGTACCCATTCGCTGTCAAGAGGTTCGAGAGCATTAAGATCGTGGCCGTTCACAGAAGAAGACATGGTCGGTATCGTAGCCGTTTGTCAGCTCGTAAGTCTAATGGCGAGAGTCATGAAGGAGATCAAGAAAGAAGGAGATCGTGCGCTGCTCGCCGCAGACCCGCAATCGGGAAGGAACATGACGCAAAATGGGAAGTGCACCCGCTGAGTGACTTGGCGCGTCGATCCGATCACCAACTCACGCAGTTCTGCTTATATTTCAGCTTTGCCAAACGACCACCACTAGCTCAGCGAATAGCGTTTCAACGGAGAACGTTTATGTGCTAACTTATTATTGGAGAAATGATCCGATTCATTCTTGTACAGGTGCGTTTCTTGTTGACCGCATGTCATTTGAGGCCGGATGTTCTCATTTATGTCCATTATGTTCAGAATCGTCAGGGCAAAACCCGACTCTCGAAGTGGTATGTTCCTTTCGATGATGACGAGAAGGTGTTTGTTATGCGCTACAGACTCAACTGGAATGTTAACGGCTAACATTCAATGTTCAGGTGCGTCTCCGTGGAGAGGTCCATCGCCTCGTAGCTCCCCGTGATCAGAAGTATCAATCGAACTTCGTCGAGGTGAGTACTACCCTTAAATGAGAGGCATCAGCCACTTATTGGATATTATTCCACAGTTCCGTAACTACAAGGTCGTCTACCGTCGATACGCTGGCCTGTTCTTCTGCGTCTGCGTCGACGCGAACGACAACGAGCTGGCTTATCTCGAGGCTATCCATCTTTTCGTTGAAGTGCTTGGTACGGATAATCTTGTTAAACGTATACGATTTTTATTGATGAGTGTTTCTTTAAGATGCATTTTTCGAGAATGTCTGCGAACTCGACCTTGTGTTCAATTTCTACAAAGTATGCGATTCACTGCCATTAAACTTCGGGAACTCACACCCACGTTTGTCTTCGAACAGGTATATGCTATTCTTGATGAGATATTCCTCGCTGGAGAGATTGAAGAAACTAGCAAAGAAGTGGTATTGTCACGGCTTGACGAGCTGGAGAGATTGGAATAATCTGTATGCTTAAACAGTTTACTTGTTCCATTCATTTCGATCTACTGATCATCCTTGTAGATGCTTATGTATGCCACTCTGGCAAGACTCTGGATTATCTACTATTGAAGTCCGAGGTATGGTTATCGCAGCCCTACGATAATTAGTCGATCTGTGTCGTAAGCCGAACGAAGGTTTGCTTCGATGAGTGCCAGTGTGTTTCCTTATAGTACGTGGCATCTGCAAGGCGGTAATCGGCACTGTTATTACCAGCTTTAACACTTCCGTTCGAGACATTATTTTTAATACTTGATATCTCATTCGTATGTCAGGCCGTCAACTATCTAGGATTTATACGTCTTCCTTATTTGGCTAGCTTCAGCTTTCTCGGTATAATATTCTGTGTTACCCTGTTACTGGCGTTTTTTCTCCTGCACAAACTATTTCAATATTTGTACGAGTTTGTGCCTCTCATGAGAAAATTCGAGTGAAATAAATCACCGTTGCAATCATAATCAACGTGACCTGACGTCAACGAAGTTGATTCACCGTAAGGTCTTCGCTAGTAACTAAACCGCATACAGCCACTTTCACAATGGTAGCAACCATCCTCCGTCAAAAGCTCTCTGAAACAGAACCAGACGCAGAATTCACCTTCTCCCTCCCAATAGTCACATCCTCCTCCGGCAAGCGCTACTACGCAAAATCAGGAAGCTCCTTCGAGCAAGAGCAATACCTTGGCGAAGCAGAGTCTCTTAAACATATCGGCCGTGCAGCTCCCGGGCTCGCACCTAACGTCGTTCATTCTGGTGTAGATGAAGATACGGGACAGCCGTATTTGATTTCGGATTACTTGGATATTAGACGCCATGATAGTGTTTCGTTGAATCGACTTGCTACTCGACTTGCGACGGAATTACATACGTGCAAGAGTGAACAGGGATTTGGGTTTAATGTACCTACTTTCTGCGGGGCTACTAAGCTTCAGAATGGATGGTACCAGGTGTGTATTGTGCTCTATTGTGTCCATTCAAGCAGTCTTAATAATTTTTACTGACTTTATATTTAACTAGACCTGGGAAGAATGTTATGACGCACTAATTGGAGGATTGCAAAGAGGATTAGAGGAGCGTGGTGGAAACCAGCTGCTTTGCGAGAAGATTCGGAGAGTGCGCAAGACGTGAGTCTCCCCCTTTCTCAAAACCTAAAGTAGCGTAAGGCGTAAATTTGACTGATATCCTTAACTAAACGTCACAGTGTCATTCCCTACTTGCTCCGTCCACTAAAGGTTGATCCCGTATTGTTACATGGAGATCTATGGGTAACATCTTCCTTTATACCAGTTAATTGGATGAACAAGTGATTGACTTTCCGTGACAGAGTGGAAACACAGGCGTAGACGTATCTTCAAACGAACCTGTCGTATACGACCCTTCCTCTTTCTACGGGCATAATGAAACAGAGCACGTCTGACCTTTCGTTTAAGTGCCTTATACTCGCCACTCACTAGTAGACCTTTATACTTTTGAACAGTCTCGCCATCGCACGCATATTCGGAGGGTTCACTCCCGCTTTCTTCCAAAAGTACCACGAACTCCTACCAAAGTCGGAGCCTGCTGAACAATACGAACTGCGCGTGGACCTGTATGAGCTCTTTCATTATCTTAACCATGCACTAATGTTTGGAGGTGTAAGTCAATGTCCAAACAAACAAACATCAATTACTTTCTCCACTCTGATATGATTATTCTTATGTTAGGGCGGTTATGCTTCGAGCGCATCGCAGAAGATGGATAGGCTTCTTAAGTACTGTCCAAAGGATGCGTCATAACCGGCGTAATGGAAACGAAGTTGATGAGGAGGAATTAGCGAAATCATATTATTGTATGAATAGTAGAGAGACAACGTGCTATAGGGCTACATAAAACTAGGATAACGTCCGAGGCGATCGAATCTAGGGGTTCGGTGACCTATGAACGAGCGCATCGATGAATACTACCAATGACAACGAATAAGCAAATGGCACTCACAATTCCCGACTAGAAGACATTACAGGTCCCTGAAACTCGTCATCATCGCGGAAATCACCTTCAGGCAGGTCAAGCTCGTCATCGAGCTCTGAACTATCACTACTCCACGCTGTGTCCACCTCTTGCTGTTGTTGTTGTTGCGCTTGCTGGTCCTCAGCGTTATCCTTGCCTTTATGCTGTTGCGACTTGAATGGAACTGATAGTCGAGCGAATGACCGGTCTCGTAGAGAACGTAAGACTCCAGAGGGGAGGTGACCGAAACGCATGAATCCTTGTTGCTGTTGCTGCGGAGCTGGTGGTGAAGCTGCACCTGCAGCAGCTACATTTTCTTCCGACGGATCAGGCGTAGCAAGTCCGTAATCATCTTTTACCTTCACTGCACCAGGACCTTGTTCCCCGCTCTCAAATAACTGGGACGTCCAGCGCCTCCGACGAGCAGGAGAACGCAACGGATCGGGACTATCCTTCAACTCAATAGGCGTAGAGCTCCCCGAAGCGTGTTGGTCTTTCATCCTCGGCCAGATACGTAACTTCCCATCCTTGCTATCATATCTAAATGGCATATCGGTGTCGGTATCCATTGGCCAAGGAACTTCACCATGGTCTTTCGTTGGAGACGTAACGTGCCCCATGCTTATGTCTGGCGCGTTCCCGGTGTCGACATCTGTAACGGGCATCGGCCCACGAGGGAATGTTGTCTTACGTACGGCTCGGCGGCCTCGAAGAATTTCGCGCTCAAGACGTAGGCGGTTCTCGATCATGTGTAGCTATGAAGTGTTTCAGCGTTACCCTAGTGGGAAAGTAAACTACTTCACCCACCTTTGGCCATGTCACAGCCTCGCCAACCTTCATCATCCTCTCCAGTTCAGCTCTGGAAGGATCACTCAGGATGTTTATCCAGTCCTAAGATGGACATAATTATTCCCATCTAGAAGAGGCATTGTTTTGGTTGCTTACCCGGAAACGAGTTTTTGGCCAGATCCTGTGCAAAGTCATTAATCGGCATTCGGATGTACTTTCATTTCACTTACGTTACAGTACCATCAAACCTCTGCAAGAAAACACTTGACCAATCCTGACCTAGAAGCTGCGGAAGTAAGTCTAGATCTCGAATGACCTTGAAGTTCTTCGTAAGCTCGAGCTTAAGCCACTGCTCGGCAGCCGAAAGCAAGAAGTTCCCCCGCCATCCTGAAGTATCTTAGTTAGATTTTATCGATTTATCCGATGACGCCAAATTCATTAGTTCTCGGAAGACAGAAGACATACCTTTCCCTTTCCTGTGAGCAACAGGCTTCCCTGCGGAACCTCTAGGCGCGAAGAAGAACAGGTGAACATGTGGGTTTACTTGCGACACAACGGGATGGGTGACTAGAACGCTAATCAGCGTCATTAGAAATGGACATTAAAAGACAAGTACCGTTGAAATAATGGTTTAAAGATTGGAGCGGGATGTCGACCCTCAACGAGCCATCTTTGAACTTCGAGCCCCAGTTCCAAGGAATCAGATTACCGTCTCTCGTCTTCTGCATTAGCACGACAGGGTTGAGGATTCCGGGGACCGCAGCAGAGGCCTAATCACAAAAATTTACTGAATTGACTGTCTTCGGAAGTAAAGATTGAACTAACGATGAGTGCGCTCCATATTACCGTGTCAGGCGCGGTGAGGTAGTTCAGAAGTTTCGTCGGGCTGTGACGATCGGCGGGTATGACGGAGATATTCAAGATACGTCCCGTTTTCTGATAAGCCTCACGGAATGTGAGTGAGCCTCTTGTGAAGAAACAAGCCTGCAATATTTCAGTCAATAGCTCTTTGAAGCTTCCCGGATTGGCTCACCTTTCGAGCCCAATCAACATTATCGAACCTCGCGCCTGTTCTTTGGAACCGTTTAAACCAATCCCTGAACGGCTCTTCACAAGCTGTGATCTTATCTGCTAGTTCTGGTACGAGCAAAGCTTTTAACTCGGCATCTGTTCGGGTCGCAGCTAGTGCTGCAACCAAGCCTCCTGCTGACGTGCCAGTAATTACTCGTGGAAGAAGGTCGGCTTCTACGAATGCTTTGATGACTCCGAAGTGATCTAAAGTCTCCTTGTTATAGATATACTCCATATTTTCATGCAGTAGAACTTACAATATCCGAAAGTGGCACCGCCAGAGAGGCATAGAGCAGAGATGCCAAGATTCATGTTAGCGGTCTTGAAAAAGCGTCGCTTCTCCTCGTTCGACAGGACGTTGGACTCCCGGATATAGACCAGAGCATTCTCAACTTCGGTTATGTAGGCTGAAGTTCCACGACATTAGGTGTAGCCCAGAAGAATTAATACGTATACTGCGCACCTTCAACCAAATCTTTTGATGCATAGAACGTCTTTCGGACAAACAGTCATTAGCTGGACTGGCTCGAGTAAAGGTACGCATACCTCGCTATAAAGCCTGCATGATAAAATTAGAATTCCCGTATCCATGGCATGGAACACCCGTCAATACTCACCTTGCACTTTCCACACCGGCAAAGTTCGTTCGCAGGCACGTCTCCAACACGCCAAGCACGCCCCGCACATCTTTACTCCTCCTCAAAGTTCTCAAGGACTTCAACACTTTCCGAACAAGCCGCCAGTCATAAAACGGATCCTCATCAATTCGCTTCCAGTCGTCAAATCCCAAGTAAGCATCTAATTCTAATGCAGCCCGCTTCCATTCTTCGTATGACGTTGCGGCACGCAGCTTTTTGCGAAGTTGCCCTTTGCGGCCTCGCCCTGTTACGAGATGATAAGTGATATGTTGGGGAAAATGAAACAGGGGATGCGTACATGCTGTGAACCATTCCTTCGCGTTCACACACTGTCGTACTGCCACGTACATCCCAAATTCGAAGAATATAAACAAGAAAATAAGTATCTGGGACCAATAGCACATTTAATGAACTACAAGACGCTAGAAAGTCTGAATGCTACACGTACCAACAACGGCCATCGAACGAGGACAAATAACCACTCTTGACGTCTATCATGGTACTTAACACCCTTCCTCCGTTTCTTTACGCGTAGATTTACAGGTGCAAAATCGGATAAAGCAGAGACCTTGCGTATGCGTGGGGTTCTTGGACCCTGTGAGAAGTATGACGAATGTGGAGAGTTCAGTGCAGAGTTGTGCTGTGTACTGCCAGCTAAAGAGAGCGTGCTGGGTGAGTGGCGCGGCGTCTCGAGATAATCGGTGTCTACAAAGTATTCTGCGGTGAGGGCATGAGAGAAGGCCTCGATATGACTGTATGATCAACAAAGGAGTATTATACTAGTTAGCATTCATGGCTCAATTAAAGTAAATAATCACGGACCTTTCATCTATATAGTTTGTGTTAAAGTCTTCCTGTGCTCGACTTGAAGAGGCCATTCGCTCTATGGGAAACTCAATTGGCATTGATGGGCGGCAAAAGGGAGTGGTAGATGATGGTCGGCATACAAGAACAAAGTTTGGATGGAAGAGCTCCAATAGCTATGGCTGCTACTTCTACTTTTGAGCATGGGGCCGTCCCCATGATCCGCACCGGAATAAGGCACGTGCCCTCATTTTGTTTACTTCTGGCGCTTCCATGTGCCGATGGAAAACAAAAACCAAACGTAACATAATATTACGACAGCAAATAATAAATTATGGCTACACAGAATGAACACTAATACACAATACCAAGAGATCTTTATCCTCGCGTTCGAAGATTATATGCCTCCGTTTGCTGAAAGTTTTGGATCTCTGCCTCGCTGTCAAGCATCATCTGCATGTGATAGTGCTCAGATCAATAACCGCAGCCTGCAAAGGCCAATAAACCACCTACCTCTTCGGCCATCATATAGATGTCAGAGTTTGGTCGGTTGTACATCAGTGAATTCGCGAACATGAGATAAATGTCGCGCTGGTATTCGGTCGATGTAGTGATCCTTCCGTCCCGTACACGATTCTTGATAGTCTTCAAATCCATTGGTCGTTTCACGATATCGTAATAATCCGGAGCCTCGGATGGCTTGATCGGCTGGTGGAAAATTGTACCATTTCGGTGCGCCGTAATCTGCGCGTGTAACATCATGATGATGCTTTGGAAGCGTTTTCGTTCTAAAGATTCGAAGTGACGCAACACTTGAGTTCACCAATAATTGAAGTATGGATATGCTACCGACCTTTCGAGTTTTTGATTCCCGACGGCAGTGTGGAAGGAGTCGCGGGTGAGTCCGCAGTGTCTACGGGCTCCGACTCTTCCCTTGGTCGTTTCTTATCTCTTAAAGAGTCAATTGCGTCGGCATCTGATGCTCTCCGTTTACCTTATGTCATTTTGTCAATATCTACAGAGCAAAAATATCAATCGTCACAATAGAAAACGTACCCTCTTTCTTATCTCGAGGACTGTCTTGAGGAACTGGTGTCGACTCGCGGGACACCGCATCCACGGGCTCGCCTTCTTGTACCTCCGTCGCTGCAGGAGTAGCCTCTTCTGAGGTGTCACGCTGAGTCTCGACGGCTTCATCAACCTCCTCTTTGGGCATATCCTCCTGCTCATCTTGGACCTCTGCTGATTCCGCTTCGTCTTCTTCAGTGGCTTCAGCACTGGGAGTCTTAGTGGCCTCTGGCGGTTCTTTGCGAGTCTGAGAGCGAGTCTTAGGAACTTGAACGGACTCCTGTGACTGCGCTTCAGAAATGGGAGACTCTGATGCAGGCTCGGTTACTGGCTGCTCGGCGGTTTCCTCTTCCTTAGGCGTTTCCGGGGCTGCTTGTCCTACTGGCGATGTCTCTGGTAGTGGTGAATGCTGTACGGGTGAAGATACGTCCATGGCAATTTCATCATTGGGACCTGGGAGCCGATCAACGGAACTTTCGGTTCGCTGCATGTCTGTGAGCCATTTCGCTTCCATAAACCAAAGCCGTAATTCGTACCGAACGAGACTCGTCAACCGTTTGCTCCTCCCCCTGTACCGGAGTATGTTGTTTAGCGGGCTAGAAATCAGTACTTTAGCACAACATTTATATAAAAATCGGTTAGAATATATACCATAACCTCATCAAATTCTGCACAGTGTGATTATTCTTAGTCATCTCATAATTTTGGACAGCCTGGATAGCTTACCAACTGGCTTTCCTGGTGTTGAGGCTTGCATTTTTATCGACATATCGGCTCCGTTCATTTTTGCCTTTATCCTGTCGTCCCATTTTCCAGCACGTATGTCTTCTATCTCGGTCACCACATTTCTGGACATACGTTCGTTATGTTATACAGTGACAGCCACACGACAAACTCACTTGAATCTGTCTTCTTCAGCAGCTATCTCGTCTCGAAGCTCTGCAACACGATCCCGGTAGTAGCGCTGAGCAAGCTGAGCATTTACAGGGGCTAATATTTAGGGGTATTGGTTAGCGAATACGACGTATGTGAAGCTCCCTCACTAACATTTCTTGGCTTCACACAAATCCGATCTTTTTTCTAATTTCAGTGAAACGTAATCTGAGTCAAGAATACATTGCATACCGTTCAATCGCAGCATCTTTCATCAAGTAGTTGTAAATAGTGACGCAGGACTGTGCAGTGAAAAAGTTCTTCGGCCTCGTTATGAGCGGATGTTTGGAGAGGAGTTTCGCAATTTCAGCCCACGCGGCTTGCCTTGCGCCATATTCGTAAACAGCTTGTGCGAAGATAAGGCGGTCCCGAGAGCTAAGAGAGGCAAAGTCCTCTGCCGCAGCGAGGGCACCGCGAGTGACACGGCTGGCGGCAGGCATTCTGCTCGCCTATGGACCGAGGCAGGTCATAGCGCCATTTAACCTGGGAGATCACGTGCATGACTTCAACAGTGGTGAACGAAATTATTCATTCATTCAATCATTGTCCTCCTTCTTGATTGTCATCTTTGAGTCACCGTGTCAATCTCCTTGAGCCTCAGCTTTAAATACAGTGGCGGTCGAGATGAGCAAGGTCGTGTTCGGTATGTCTTCGTTTCGGCGCAACCTTCTGTCATCAAACAGATCTAACCGGACTACCGTCGCAGTCGGGAATGTCCCGTACAATATGCAGGAAGTAAGCATCTTCATCTGATACAGTTAAACGGGAGATTTACTTATTTACTTTGTAGGAAGAGCTCATTGAGACCTTCAAGACTGTCGGACATGTAGTTGGCTTCAGGTAAGTGCCTGCAATAGTTTGCGTTCTCAAGTCCACTTCTAACAGTACCTGACTTCGGTATTGTAGACTGGTGTATGACAGGGATACAGGAAAACCCAAAGGATACGGGTTCTGCGAGTTTGCGGGTAGTTATCCTGTCTTTCAGCCTAATGCAAATAACAGATACATTTCTAACAAAAAATCTGTCCGATTTTGCCCCTATCGTCTGAAATCTTCGCCTCATCTCACCCATCTCATGTTCTAATGCTGAATGGTGTGCCACTGTACTGTCTCAAATACATCGAACTGAGCAGACCATGAGACGGCAATGTCTGCTGTGCGCAACCTCAATAACACCGATTGTGGCGGGCGGAATCTCCGGATCGACCTAGCGGATTCAGATCCATATCTCGAAGGGAAGACTACTGTGCATGGTGAAATCATCGACGCCGGAGAGACGAGAGCTCAGTGGCGACAGCGTGAAAAACGCGATCATGATGACCGACGACCCTCAGTGCAGGATCCAGGACAGTTCTTGAAATCTTTGCCGCAAGGTGTCCCGCTCGCTCCAGGCACAACGGCACTTGATGCTATCAGCCACAGGCTTGCAACGATAGACCCAGCACAGCTCACTGAGGTTCTTGCGCAGATGAAGGTGCAGCGTATTCCAATAAACTATTTTCTGAAACGTCTGATTCACCTTGAGTTTCTTCGTGTACTTGTTTTTGTGTTTAGGCTTTTGTCATAAATCACCCTGACCAAGCTCGAATGCTCCTCGTCGCACATCCACAACTCTCATATGGCCTATTCCAAGCATTACTTATGAACCGAATTGTCGATCCTGCCATCCTGCAGGTGAGTCACTGTCACGGTGCATTCTGGGCAATCTGAACTAAATGCCTCCTATTTGTTTGCAGAGAATGTTAGCAGCAACTCAGGCAGGTTCAAGTACAACACCCGCACCCGCAGCACGGCCGCCAGTACCAGCCGCACCACCTTCGCAAATGCCACCAGTACAAGCACCACCGATGCCATCCCAATACCCGCCTTTCCCTCCAACGATGCCGCCCACGATGCAACCTGCGCCATATTACCAGCAACCGACCCCACCTCAACCGCCTGTGCCTCCTACTCAGTCTGTTCCAACGCCAACACCCGCACCCTCCGTCCCCACTCCTGCACCTTCAGGAGCGGCTCCGCCACAGTTCAATTTGCCGGATAACATTGATCCAGCTCAGAGGGTACGTCTACTACCACCTATTCTATTGGATACTTGTAAAGTGACTTACTCGATGATATGCGTGATCTTTACAGGCAATGTTGACGAGCGTACTCGCCCTTCCACCCGAACAAATCCAAAATCTTCCGCCTAATGAGCGTGAAGCTATCATGTTACTGGTAAGTCCTTAAATTATCCACTTCTGTTTTTTTCGCAGTTGTCTTATGGTACTTCTTTCTCTCTTAGCGGGCCCAATTCTTAGGGCCGAATGCCAATAAGCAAAGTTAATCATTATGCAGTTCATTCTGTAATCCCTTCTCCTTCTATAATTTCTTCGACAATACCAGCCCAAATGATTTCCAAAATATTATTTGAAAACATTATACAAAGGACAACTGTTCTTTTACATGCTTGCAATTTGTAGTAGAAAAACCCCAAAATTCCGATATCCATATATCCATGAAAAGCAGATTGTTGTCTATCGAGCCGTTCGCAGCAAAGACTTTCATTCTGTCGGCACGTAATCCTCGTCGTCTTCGTCTTCATTTTCTTCTATAGTCTAGTTACGTTGACAAACAGTAAGAAAGAGCATATAAAGAGATAGCAAGGAATATCTGACCCTGTTAAGCAAAACTGCAGTGGAGACATTCTATTCCCGAGACACTTTAATACTCATAAACCTACATGTATGAAAAACTCTTACCGTGGAAACTTCTTCGCTTTCTTCCTCTTCCTCACCGTCGTCCTACATATTTCGCGCGATTGCGATCAGATACGAAATATAGGTTTCGAAGCTACTTACACTGTCAGAACTCATCTCTGCTTCTTCTTCCTCATAGTTGTCATCCTTGAACTTGAGTCCTGCAATAAGATGTGGCTTTCCCGGTTCCCTTACTATTTCGTACGGCCCGTCAGACGCATTCGTACTCTGCACCTGAGGAGTCTGCACAAGTCAGACAAATGGAACATTGCCCAGTGCACTCAGTCAAGATATTTCACTAACCTCATCGACGTCCATACCGTCACTAGCGGGCTCAGTTAGATTCGAGCATTGAGAGGACGCGAAATTCGCTTGGTTCGACGCGTATGACGCGCTATCCGAGTTCGTCATGTCACATTCCATTATGAATTGCAGTAGGCGGAGGATCTATTCAGAAACAGGAGGGTTGACGGAAATGATGGTGGTTAAGAACAAAGGACCCAAAGAGACGCGGTACCGTGTAAGCGGAACTTATATACTTCACGTGAATTAGGCGTGACTGCGGCCACCAAGCTCTGAATTTGACCGCATTCTTGAGTACGACATCATGCCCTTTGACATGCACGGGGAGAGCCTTCCGATCGACCCTGAATACGATATGAATGGAATCACACTAGAACAGTTAGGCAGAGTAGGAGTTATCTCGCTCCGTATGAAAATCAGCTCGTTTTTCAAGCACAACAGTTTGATTAGAAAACATGAGAAATGAGGTGGTCTTTAGTGTACATCCCGCAAGTGGCGTGAAGTTGTAGCAATCGACAATACATCGTATCGTAAGCTTCTCTACCGACCATACCTAAACGCAGCTCGTCAGAATGTATGCAGTGGGAAATAAGATATGTATACGTACTTCTGCAACTCCCATTCCCTATTATCCAACGGACAGACATTCCGAGTCTTTAGCCATCGCGCAATGCAATGGAAGTGGAATGCGTGCTGCAAACATTAACAATACGATCGTATCTCAGTGTTCTTCCTCGACTATCAGGCGGATGGCTCACGTTGCAAATACCCCATGCCGCATTACATTCCTCTGATGTTGCAGATACCTGATTTGCTTGACAATCGATGCCTGTACCACGACCAATGGGGGATATGTCAGCAAAAGATGCAGCACACGCGCCACACATAAGTCGAGGTGCAAGTGCTTCAATTTAAATACGCACAGAGGTCCATAATATGGTTTCTACAGATGGCACAGTTGTCGACGACGATGTCTAAAGGTCAGACGACGCATACACAGTCAGTTGATGAGAACCAGCGCAGTTATAGATAATACGCACCCCACGACCAGAGCGCCACGGCATTCCACTGAAGTACAAGCAGTACCAGCAATCCCACAATGTATAAGACAAGAGAAAGATGCAGCGAAGTAACATGAGATGTGGAGAACATATGAATGAGTTCAAAGGTGTCGAGCACATACCTTCTTAACCTCGAAACGCTTCTTGTCCTTTCCATCAGCTTTCTTTTTCGATGCTGTCGATGGGGCGGGTGCGGTCTCAACAGGAGTGTCAACTTCCATGTCGGCCATTGTAAAATACTCTCAAACTTAAGTCTGTATGATGGGAGGGAAGAAGATGATGCTGAAGGACGTCGTTGTTGGTATATAAAGAGGCGTTTCTCTTTATTAGTACCAGTATGTCTGCGTACGTAATGTCTTTCATGCACGTCAAAAGGCACGTGATATCAGATACGAAACCTTTCAAAAAGGACTTTCTCTCTCTCTCTCTCTCTCTCTCTCTCTCTCTCAGAATCTCCTTTCTTTCACAATGAAAGAGATCAAGTGTAAGTGCTTGACCAGGACTTGTTCAGTATTCTTTCCTTTATGAGGAACAGTTCCTTTCTTCTCATCATGTCATGTTTTAAACCGGAGGGTCTCGTACGGACATAATTCTGAGTGTTCTTCAAATCATGCACCCGTCCGCCCTGTAGCTCGCGATGAAGACGTTTCGTATTCCTCAGACGAGCCATCGTCCAGACCACGCTTCTTCGAAGAGGCACCAATTAGTCGAGGATGGGTCGGTCAGGTCTGAGGTGTTTGAATTAACGGATTCGAACACCCCAGACCTGATGAGCCATCGTCAGATGAACGACGCTTCTTCGAAGATAGGCTCAGAGTTCTGGACGTCGCGTGCGAATTGGTCGAGGATGAATCGGTCAGGTCCAGAACTGGACGGCGGTGGCATGTCCCCTTCTTTCGGATAAAGGTTTCCTTTGTCGACTTCCGCGTTCGTCGACGGAGGCATTTTATCATGCAGGGTTTATCGTATTGTGACCCGAGCTGCAGCTGGACAACGTGTTGTCTGACGCTTCGGACGAACGTGACTCTGTCGAGTCTGATGGGAAAAGTTATTTGAGTCCTTCGCGTTGGGATTGGTGACCTGATAAGGTTACCAGTCCCAATGCACAGGAGCACTCATTAAATCCCTGCTCCGTGGAAGCGGAATTTGAACTGGATTTTCGAGGGGAGAAACAAGAGGGAGGGTGGACAATATGGCTTGATTTGAACACCAGAAAGAACTGTGAGTACTCTCAATACATTCCATATTGTTGTGTATTGAATGAAGACTACCACCATCGCATCGTGTGGTACAGATAAACACCTTCAATCATAAGCCTAATTGGGAAACCAAGAACATCAGCATGAATGCGATTAATGGATCCCGCATGAAGACATACGAACTTATAATAGTCCCACGGCCGTATACACAGAGGACATGTGTCCTTTTTCTGCAGCCAACGCGAAATGCAATGGAAATGGAATGTATGCTACAAAGCAACGTTGAACAAACAGTGTCTTATTAGCGGTACTTCTTTCATTTCTGCAGCGGGTGACTCACGTTGCACGTTCCCCACGCTGCAGCGCATTCGTCACCCGGTTTTTGTTCTGCTTCGCATTGGACGCCTGTTTTAAAAATACATCGGGCATTAATATGCAGCAGAGTTGCACCGGGATATACCTTCGGAATTACAGAAAATACACGTACACATATCCATGACATGGCTTCTGCAAATGGAGCACTTGTCGATGGCAATGTCCAGCAGTTAGTAACGCGAATGGAGTCAGTTAATGGATCCCAGCGCTGTAAAGTGGGTACGTGCCATATGACCAGAGCGCCACGGCTTTCCACTAAATAAAAATTATAATCAGTAACTCTACTCATCCGGGAAGAATGACTTATATCTTGTTGAAACAGGAGATTCGATGAAGGGATGTGAAGGTGTAAAGCACATACCTTTATGACCTCGAAGCGCTTTGTACTTTTGCTGTCAGAGTTCTCCTGCGGCGGAGGAGATGAAGCAGCGACCATCTCATCTGGTGTGTCAATTTCCATATCAGACATTTTGCTTGATTCAGCAGAGAAGCGGGAGTTCAAATGATGATGTTAGAGGATGTGGAAGAAAGTTGAAGAGTACACTCGATAGTAGGAGGAATCTCCTAACTTGTAAGTGCTCGGGGCCACAGGCGGAATGGACCACGTTGTAGGCCAACGGCCTAGTCATATTCGACTGCACTCTTTCCCTGGACAAGGACGAACGGGCTGCTCTAATCATTTGGCAGGAACACCTTTCAGAGCGGTTCTTTGTGAGTATCTGGTAGAGCATTTTAAAAGACCCACATACATACAGTGGGCTGCACATTGGTCACTTTCATATGCAATGTGTTCCACAGCCATACAGGCATGGCTTGTGAAATATCTCATGCCGTTCGACCTTACAAGTGCACACCATTGTATAGTTGTGCCTTGGCCTGAAAACTTGGATCTTGTCGTAACCGAAAGAGGCAAGGCAAACTGAGGCTGAAGCGGAGTTTCAAAGGACGCGTCGGGAACGCGTCCAAACTGCTATCTCACCTCGTCTCATGACTTAACTCTGTATCTTCTGAATTGTCACCTGAGCTCCTGCTCAAACAGGCTTATCTCTGAATGTCCAGCCCTATTCACACGAAAAGCCCGATCAAGCCAAGCCTTACCTAAAACCGCTACACCATCCGCTTACCGACTGACCGGAGGTTTTCATTTCCGCAATACACCAAAATTAATATGCAAGCCAGGCACTTCAGCAAAGGACACTAATCCAAAGACGTAAAGGATCCTCACAACAACTTATCGAAATACTTCCGGTTTATTAACATCAAGCCACTCAAATCGTCTAATCTCCTCTCGAAGCTTTAGTATCATGCTACTGCACAGACCTGGTGACTCATCCCTGCTTCCAAGCACTCTCAGGTCGCCGTAAAGTCCAGTCATCTGCCTGTCCAAAATCCAAAGTCTACCACGCTGGATGACTACTACAGACCCAAAAGGTATATAGACACGTCACGCGCATACGTGTCGCCGCACGCGAAGCAAGGAAACAAGCTTTGAAACTCCCGAATGGCGCTGCAAAGGCGCTGCTTCCGACTTTGATTGACTATGGTGGATTCTGTTCCCCGCATACGAAGCCAACAAACGCTCAATACTTAATACCGTACCGCAAATCGCGGAGCTAGAGCGCCTATGTCCACCGATAAGTGCGCGAACGCACCTCTTCTCCGCTCGCGTGCGAACCCAACTCGCTCATGCGACCACCTCATCGCGGCTTATCGTTATCTCCCAAACTCACCTGAGCAGCTCTACGTGGATAAGAAGTGCAACAAACCGATCACTTGTTCAGCAATTTACCACCCCCAAATCTCGATAAACAATCGCAATAACGACGATCATGGAACGTATGAATACGTGCATTAATTATAGACAAGAGGACACAGTATGTATACGTACAAAATCCTAGCACCGACGTCAAAGGGCCTGTCCGCAGGTCATGGGTAGCGTCGAAGGCAAGGAAGAGAAGAGAGATGAAATAATGTGAAGGTTAAAAAGAGTTGCCAATAGGATACCAAGGCACACGAACTCGCAACGCGAGTAGCAAAATAGGCCAATAGATTATAAGAAACACAGACGAAAAGACAAGAAAGGAAATAGAAGGTCAAAAAGAAGGGAAGAAAAGAAGAAGAGAGAAGAGACGAGAACATTGCAGCTTGGGAAACAAGACAGTTGAGGATTGGTTGTGGAGTTGAGAGCAGTATTGCAGGAATTGCGGTGTGTAGATTGCGAGCGGGAGGGTATAGAACATAAAGTCATGGGATGTAGCGTAAAAGAAACTAATTGCAAGAAAAGGAGAAAAGAAAAGAGAAGGCTATTCATACGAAAGGGGAAGAAATTTGGAAGGCATGACAAAATAAATGGAGACCAGTGCCGTATAATCATGAGAGCATTTGGGACAGCATGAGCATATCGAACATAGAGGACGCGATAGCAGGGATTTGTTTGGCTGAACAAGAAGACATCTCTCCCGAATTGAGAACGAACCGCGGTCGGGAAGTAAAGCACGATCGATATCGCTCACTAACGTAGCAAGCCATCCCAGAATTTGTGTTCAAGCCTCGGATGGTCGGAGTTTGAGAACGGCCTGAGTAAGCATTGCAAGATCCAACACGGGAGTTGCTAATCCATGTCACTTGGACTGGGAAGGATGATGACGACGCCTGGCTCATAGGGGTCGTAGAATCGAAGTCTGGCAAATCAGATCTGGCAGCAGCTCCAGGAAGTCTGCTTGCTCCTCAGTGCTTTCTCCTCTTCTTCGGCTTGTGCCGCCCATGCAGGCATCGTCACGGCGGAGAGCGCAACACTATCGCGTTTCTTCGCGTCGTTTTCTTTCTCGATCAAGTCCTTTCGTTCAATTATCGCGGAAATCAGGGTGTCGAACAGGTTCTTGACCCCTATAAGCGGTAGGTATAGATGCAGGGACAACGATAACGTTGAGCAAGAGTTGACGTCACGACGGATAAATTAGACGGAAAACTTACCGTAGTCATCCTTCGCAGATACTTCGAAGAGGCTCATACCTTTCTCCAGCCCCCATTCCTGGTCGTCGAAGGTTTCGTCCTCTTCTTCTTCCTCAGGGACACTGTTGCTAGAACCATCTAGGCCATCGACTAGTGCATTCGTCGCGGTCTTAAGCCCAAAATGGCTTGCGAAGCGAGACGAAAGCATAGGTTGAACCGATCTGTCTCGATCGCGATCAAGTAGCTTCTGTCGGACTGGAGAACCAGCGGCATTGGATGACTTTGCGCGTTTGAGAGGCCCGCTCTCCGCCGCATGGCCATTTCCAATAATATTGCTTGAGGTCTGACGAGCGAGGGCAGTTGTAGAACGCCGGAGCTCGGAGGGTCGGGATAAACTATTGTCATCGAGAGCCTTCGGCGCGAGCTGGTTTGGGGGTACAGATCTGGAAGTAGTGAAGGACGTAAACCGCGGCCGGATGTAGGATAAAGTGGATTGTTGTGGAGCGGGTTGCGGGGTTGGGGCAGGAGGACAAGGAGGAGGAAACCATGTAGCCAGCGACAAGCGGACCCTGTCAGAGGTCACTTGACGGGTTCGATGAAGATCCGCTTTTGAACCCACGATATAGATTATCAGGTCGGATGGGCAATTTTTCTTGAGCTCTACATGGAAAATGTCAGTCATTGTCGCATATAGCATGATGATTAGAATTGTGGAGCGGAAATAAATTGGCCGGATGATAATCTCTGGGTGATAGCACGGGTATCTGTCACGCACCTTCAAGCCACCCGCGAACGGCTTCGAATGTGGCAGCATTCGTGATGTCGTAAAGAAGCAAGGCGGCATTGGCACCGCGGTAGTACATGGGAGCCTGAGTAATGTAGGATGAGGATCAGTCACTTGGTGAAAGGCCGGAGTGACCAAAGTGCTCTGAATGGCACAACAATTGGTAGTTGTTGGAGAAGTGTTGCACGTACCATGCTCCGGAATCGCTCCTGCCCGGCGGTATCCCACAGCTGCAACCGTACCTTGAGTCCATTGACGTATACTTTCTTCGTGACGAAGAATGCACCAGTGGTGGAGGTGGTGTTTCGCGGGTCAAACTTGTTCTGTGTGTATCGCTGAAGGAGACTCGTTTTGCCCACGCCTAGATACGCAGTCAGCCCACGATGCAGAATACAACATGCGGTATGCATGAGAGAAGTAGTACGAGTGCTCACCGGTGTTGCCCATAACGACTATCTTCGCGTCAACGGAACGGGTGTCATAGTTGTATTTGCCATAGCTGCCAAGTGGGGCATAGTCTGAGGGGGTCATGGGGGCCGTCGTGTCTGGCAGCGACGCGCACAATTAGCAAGGGCGAGGAGTTGAAGAGGGGACGTGGTAAGGAAGGAACGGGCTTAAAGGAGGGGGCAGAGAACAAGTCGGCTCTGAGAGCAAGTGAAGCTCAAGTTAGGAGTCTCTCTCTAATCGAAGGACCAGGCACTCGGACAGTCAACGAGCCTGAGTCACGTGGACTCATCCACCATTTCCGGCCGGGTACATTGCCCGGTTTCAGAGTGTCCCCGCCGTTAATAAGTCTACGTTAGCTGACAAGAGGAATGCAACTTGGATAAATGTCTTATTCGTTTCAGCGCACACAGCAAACTATAGCGCGCAGCTCTCCACGCACTAGTTGCGCGCCCGACGTGACGGGAAGGACCACATAAACGAAGAGATGTACATAAAAGGCATAACCTTTATTTTTTGGGACGATTGCATGGACATGGATGATGATAATGAAAATCGACTACACTGCATACATAATCCATCTATTCTGCCTGAGCTGCAGGGAACTCAAACACAACATCCTTCCCAGTCAGCCGGCGATAGACGGACGAGAACGAGTCCAACTTGTACTCCAACGACGTCGCATCCTTCGAGTCAAGGAAGCTGCATAATTCGATGTGTCAGTATTCGTACAGGAGAAAATTAGTTAGTCGGCACGCACACTTTGAGAAGTTTCGAGCCGTCTACGGCAAAACGCGTGCGCTTGCCAACAATCTCAGTCGGGAAGACGAGATCCTCCAACAACTTCTCGTGTACGTGCGTCAAGGTCCTGGTGCGCGGACGTTTTTGCTTTGTACGGGAGTTACGGGTTGGCTTGCGGAGGATACGGCGTTGCCCAATAAACACAACATGGCGGTCTGCGAACTTCTTCTCAAGTTCACGAGTGAGTCTATATAGAGAGGACGCTGTATCAACACCTCTTATTTGCGCTATATTCATCTCATCGAGTCCACGCACCTGGCCTGAACTTTGTGGAAGGCCTTCAATTGAGGAACGGGAACGAACACAACAATCGCCTTCTTGCCTCCACGAACGTCTACTTCGCGTGCAGCTGATATTTGAAGAGGGCGTAACTCCGTCTTCAGTTCAGGAACGTTATTCTCTAGATCGATGAGTGCCTGCGCAACGGATGTCTCAGTTTCATCAGGGGGAGTCGTTGGGGCATTTGCAATGCGCAGGAATTTGTGTTGAACGGACATGGTGTGGACTGCAAAAAGGTGTAGATTATTATCGTCAGTGTCATCCAGTTCCTCAGTCCATCATCCACTCCACGCCAGCCGTTCTGCCACATTCGAACACCGCAGATACATCCCAGCATGTCCATTTTCATGCACGCACATCAAATACAGAATAAAAGGGACTAACCTGCTCACCAAGGACGGGATCTTGACGTCGTGAGGCCTGTGTTGAGTACAATCCTTTGTGCAGAGGCTGGATTGGCGGCACACGTGTGGTCGCCCTTTCGATTCGGCCTCCGGGAAAACTTTATTTTTTCTCACGCTTTTCTGAAACTAAAATGGGACTGTTATTTCATCCCCCGATATCCGATACTCTTCCATTCCACTGGTGAATAGATTCGCACTTCTACGCGTCTAATAATAATTTTTATTTGAGGCGGATGCAAAGGAGGAATGGCGGAACGGTGTCTATTGTTCTTGGGTCGGATCTTCGACGAGGGAAAGATGGGAGGCGGTTGCCATAACCTAAATTATCGACGGAGCTGAGCGCGTCAGTGCATCAAGGCGAACATCACCGAGAAGCACAGTCCATCACGTTCTTTTCTCAACAGACCTTTGCTCCGTGTGTATTAGCCTTCAATATGTAGTCGTCCTATGGCCTCTCGTCAGGCCATCTCCAGTATCCACTTATTAGGTTGAGGCACGGGCGCAATGAGGGACCCGACTAGATATCCGTAGTCTTGGTCTGATTGCGTTCCCGGACGAGAGCCATTAGAAATTAGTATGCGAGTCTTCGATTAGAAGCACCTGGTCTCATTCAGCCGGGCCTCCCGACCCTTGCCTCGTCCGATGGTGGAATTGTCCTGAAGAGCAACTCTAACTTGTACCTCTTCCTTCATCAACCCCATCAGCCTTCTTCTCTTCCCTCCAGTCGCCCCCGCGCGGGCGAGAGCCGCATAACCATGCCATACATCGACTTCGTGGCCAAGGACGATCGCCTTTCGTTATGGTACACCACTAATACTCGCAATGGCGCAGTCGGCGACTTCGACCCAGAAAAGCCTGTTGTTGTCATGTACGAAGGGCTCATGTATATTTCATTCCCTTTGTCTATACTAAGTTTACCTTGAATGCCACCAGGCTGCACCCTCTTTTCCTGGACTCCACTTGGCTTATTAACCAGTTCGAAGACCCTCGACTCACCGAACGTTACAACTTGCTCGCTGTCGACTTGCGCTGCTCGGGCCGGAGCCATGCTCGTCCGAGCCCCGCACACGACACCTGGGTTGACGCCGCGGACCTGGCCTTAGCGCTCATGGTGCGTTTTCTGCGCATTGGCTACCCATTTACTTGAGCGCGCCGGCGTGTGCTGATTGACGCATGTTTCTGTTACTTTTGCTTTGATTTATTTTTGTAGGCTCTGGGACTTCCACCGGCCCACATCCTGGCCATTGAGAATATTTCGGTGAATGCGGCCCTTCGGTTAGCAGCCTTGTGAGTAGACTGTGCCGGTTACGTCTCATTTGCGGAGAATTCGGGCATATATGGAGACCGACGTGATTCTTATTGTGCTTGACCTAGGTTTCCGGAGTTGTGCCAAAGCCTGACGCTGGTCAATGTTCCTCCGCCTACCGAGTGAGTTCGAATGATTCTATGCGCTGCGTTTACCTCATCCATATACTATCGCAGGCTTGAATGGGTGTTTGAAACGTATGGTGAACTCCTCAGCTTATGGTGTCATCCTCAAGACCTGGATGAATACGAACATGCATTGCTGGAAATGACTACATACTTCTTAGAGAAGGTATTTGTATTATGATTCTTGCCAAGCGTCGTTTATTGTGCCTCTAACCTTTCTGGTAGGATCCATCCGCAGATCTCAAGGACGAGCTCATTGCCTACTGGACATCACAATATCCTCCATGGCGACGTTCTCGGGTCTACGAATTGTTTCACTGTGTCCTCAACGTTAGTTTGCTTCCTATCAACGCGACAAGCTCGCACCTGAACACTGACTTCGAAACAGCGAACGCCATTATCGGAGACCGTCCTTGCATGTATCACGCAACCAACCTTGATTATCCAGGTATTCATTGCATTTATCAGTGATTCGAGATGACGTTCTAAACTTTGTTACCTCTTCTCTTCTTCTTTCCTTGATGGTTTCACTTTAATAGTCCGACAAAACGGATATCAACCCAATCAAGTATGCAGATAGATTAGCATCATACTTGGTGAATGTTGAGGGGAAGGCTCGGGTTCACACTATTAAAGGTAAGTATACACCTTGGCACACGTCGAAAGTATTGGATTGATTTCCCACAATCCAATACCGGACATCCTTGCTTCTCATCTTCCTTTATGTATCCTAACTGACTACACGTCCCATAGGCTCACCCGAATACGTGACGGTGGTCCCTACTTGTGCTACGATTGTGAACCGTGTCTTCGCCGAGTTTCTCTCACGACAACCGAGACCACATAGCCCGATCAGATTGAACAGTGTCACTGCCGCGGATAGACGTGCGCGGCTACAAGAGGCGCTGATAAAACTTGCAGACCTCGTGGATGATACATCTATCGCTGTGCGAGATCCGATGAGCTCGCTCAGTTTTTCGTGTGTCAGTCCGGAGGTGCTGCAAAATCAGCACGATGTCCTTCGAAGGCAAATGTTAGATGAACACTTGGCATTCTCGCCACTTGGGATGGACGGACGACCATGTCGGAGGTGAGTATATTGTTTGCCGGACTTTCAGAATGATGATGGTTGACGCTTCTCTATATTTTTTATTCCAGATTCTCTGAACGTTACAATGATCACTGGTTCCAGGCCGAAAAGGATGAGGACCACTATAAGCGTAAGTCTAATATCCGTTCGTCGTCTGGTTCACATATTCACAAGTCTTCAGCGATGCATCTCAACAAGGAAGAAAAACTCAAGGCATTGGAGAATCTCGTCACGCAGACAGAGAATCAGTCACATACATCCGGCAAGGACGGCGGATACCTCTCTGCGCAGGAACCTGTCTCGAGCGAGATTGCACGCACCGGCCGCCTGCGACGTTCAACTATTTCAAAACACGTCGTCGAGAAGGCAACAATTGGCGGCTCTGGCGGAGGCTTCGCACCCACGATTATTTCGAATACCCTCCATATGAGCAAGCTACGGTTCTAGTCCCTGTGGATTCTGAGGCCTGTTTACTTATATCTCGGAGGCTTTGCCTGCATCAGGGTCTGTTTTCCTTTCGCTATGGCGTCCGCAGCATGCTTTGTCCTTCGTGTTTTGCTCAATACCTTTAATCCTTCCTGCCCACTTCATCAGGCACCTCCAACTAACCTTTCTCACACACGCCAGGTGTCGTCTGTTTATGTGACATTGGGCCTTGTTCACTTATTCATTTTATCTGCTTGCTACCTGTATCCTCTTTTTTCCTCGTCTTTCCCGGAACTTTCTCCTCTACACTCCCTATTTTATAGCAGAACGATACCACTTCTCTTATCTTCCTCGCTATGGGACGCTGGTCCGAAAGCTTCCTTGCCTACAACGGTCGTATATTCTTCTTACACCTCGCACTATTCGATCACACATCTCTGCCCCCGCTCACCCGACTTATTCACGACATCAGGCCTAGGCTATGGCCATTCGACGACTTATGTTGTTTCTCAGGTTTCCCAAGCTATCCCCGTTACTTCGCATCATGTACACACCAAGGTTCTGGACAGGCTCTGGATTCGTCTATTTTCGTTCTGTCGTGTAGGCATTAAATGTATATACTAGATGTGCCATAATACCGAGTCAATGCAGACTGTCGAGTTATATCCTTTGCTTTCTTGTCTGATTGGTGGTATGCTTAGATCAATGCGAACTCTGATTTGTTGGCTTACGTGAGCGTGCTGTGAAGACGCGGAAAGTGGATTTCTTTACGACGGTACGCCAGGACGCGACGTTTGTGTATCCCGCTTTGAAGGCTTGTTTTCTGGATGCGTAGCGGTATTTCTAGCTTGTGGACGCGTCGCAGGCACTAATAGGTACACTGCACGAGCAGTCTAATCTGTGGTGCGTTTCCGTGCTAATTACTAGCCAGCTGGCGTACTCAGTCTTCGACTAATTTTCCTGTTGTCTATATTTTATAGGATGACCAGAACACGAGGAGTTGATGCTGAAGGCGTCCTCATCGGGCATCGGCATCGTCCTCACGCTCCGTCGTCGTCTCGCACTTACGCCAACAACGATAATAACAGATTCATGTCGTGGTTTTCTTCAGGTTCAGTCTCGAAACAGCAGCGATTTTGCTGCTCGATTTGCTGGACAGCTTGGGAAGAGGCGAATATTGGGCGATGGTCCGAGTTCTTCAATCAGTCGCGAAGTGCAAGGGAGGAAAAAGGTGAAGGGTTACGCGCCGTTGGTTCGTGCGGCTCCAAAATATGGACCCGTTGGCTCACGTACGCTAGAGGAAGGAGGAGAAGAGGTACGAAAAGCCGAACAGTCTGGGAAGCCCAAAGGAAAGCACATGAGTGGTGCTTCAAAGATCAAACGGCACGTCAGGTCCTCGCGATCTTCACCCAGGCGCGGTCGAGCGAAAAGAGCCAAGAAAGCTGTTTACGTGCAGTCCGAAAATCTCGAAGTCGTGCCGGACTCAGAATTGCAGACTCTTCCAGAATTACCGATGTTAGACGACTCTGTGCTGAACTTACAAACTCAATCTCATTCCAAACTGGACGTATATTCATTACTAGACGATCGTCAAATAGAGGACCTCTCAGTACCCGAGCTACGTGCTCTAATATTCCACAAGGGAACAGACCTGATGCAAGTTGCATGGGATGCATACCAACGACTTGTCTCCATCGAAATGGACGAAAACATCCTCCGCGAGCGTTCCGACAACAAAGATACAGATACACACGACGACCCACTTACTACTGTCCGGCTACTTGCCACTCTAGCCAATCGACTAATAGCAGAACGCAAAAACCACCGAAAGAACTCGAGAGAGATCTTCCTCCGACTTTTATCTGTCTACGCTCGTCTACGTCGAGAACGGGGTCAAGCAGAGGGAGTGCCGTACTTGATGACGGCAGAATGGAACGCACTGATCCATTGTGCGGGAACGGGATTGCGCGGTAGGCTTTCTCTTGAGGCGTATAATGCTGCCTTGGATGTCCACGATGATATGCTACGCGGAGTGGGCGACGCCAAACTTGCAGGCTACGAAACTCTCGTGAAAGAGGTTGAGCCGGACATTTATACGTATACCACGCTACTCAACATTGCCTTGCGATCTGAGCATCAGCCCGCTATTGACCATGCTATGAAGCTCCTGGAAGACTCGAAGAAGGAGCCGACGCGTATTACTCATTTGTGTATGATGCGTTATCGGTATAGGCTTGAAGGTCTTTCGGGAGCGAGAGCTGTACTCGCCCAGCTTCATCCTGAGGAGATTGGTTCGGATGGGATTACGGCGTATTTGACATGCGCTGGGAACGAGGGAGACTTGAATGTTATTGAGAAGATATACAACGCCCTTCGACGGAATATACAAGAACCGGAACATAACAACGGGACGTCTAGCACTATTCAAGTTCAAGATGACGCCTCCAATGCATCCGAATCTAGTGACGATGTTGATAAATACGTCTCCGTCGAGGGTATCCGTTTTCCACGTACGCTCGGTCCTTCTGAGGCTGTATACAACTACGTAATCCAAATTTTCGCGTACCACGGCCGTCTCCTAGAAGCACTCCAAATCTTCACCGAGATGCTCGAAACGCGTCACCCATCCCCATCCTCATCCTCATCCCCAGATAAAGGGGGGTTCTTCCAACCAAACTACGCCGTCTTCCGAGCTCTTTTCCTCGGATTCGCGAGACACAGTCATATGGTCGAAAAACGGCGAGTCCTGGCGAAACGGCTCATTGAAGGACAAACAACGGAATGGACTTGGGATAGGTTTTGTGTCCTTTTGGATACGTTCTTGGGATTGGGTGAGACGATCACACCGAGTGAGAGGATGGTGTTTTGGATTATGATTGCTGTTAAGAGGTTGACTGGGGATGAGCAGTTGCTGAGGCAGACTTGGCATAAGTTAACTTCGCGGTGGCATATTCGAAAGGGCGGGAGGTTAAAAGTACTTGACCTTAAGTATGGAAGTCCGGTAGAAGAGGCAGTGGGGGAACACGGGAAAGAGAAAAGCATTGTATAGAATTTAATTCACTGCAACAAGTTGATTTGATTTGCTCTCATCTAGTACATTGTTTGATAATACAATCGTCTTCTTGCTTCATGTCCAATCAAAGGAACTAAACAATGTCGTTCCTAAATGGATTTGGCCGCCGGACTATACAATTGTACAGCGCGCCATGCATCACACTTCACCACCATTCTCTGTCCTCCAAGCTATGAACTCCTCGTAGCTAACAGTGCATTTACTACTCTGATATCTCCGCAGTTTGATACTGCGCCGCAAGTCCTCAGTGATACGGCCCTCCCAGCCTGCCTTGCGGATTGCACTGTCGATGGCATCTAGCTGGTCCCAGCCCTGTTCGGGCATGACGTCTGGGAGATATGTCGCAGTTAACGGGCGCCGAGTGAAACGTGTGCTGGATCGCATGCCCTGAGCTGATGGCGTCGGCGACGGTGTGGCGGATGAGTCGGCGAGAACACCAGATAACGCTGGGTGTGTGAAGGAGATGTAGATACCGTGTATGCCGACGGTCCAGTCGAGGTAGGACGAGGCGTCCTCGAAGTCTGTTAGGAGCGAGATACTATTTATTCATCGTATTGTATTATATCGTGTTGAATAAATATTCCGATTGTAGAACGTTGTCCTACATGTAGTAGTCAATCCAGACGATAAAGATGATATGAATGAAGGACATACGCGCACTCGAGTGTGGGGAGTTCAGTGGCTACGATAGGAGCGAAACGCGTGTCCTTGAAGGCACTGTAGATCGCATAGTCTAGTATTCCCTCATGCACGGGTTGCGCGTCGAACGTCCCGATACATCCACGTAAGCGCGGTGCGCGTCCCGGACGCGTAGAGCGGGTATTCCATGTCACGAACAGCGGGCTGTAAGGAAGGATCTCATTAGATCGCAATCCTCCCCTGTCTTCGTAGGGAGAGACCGAGACATGGAAAGAGTCTTACTATTTCTCATCTGGGAACGTGGGCTTGACGCGTTCGCGGCCAGTGAGTTCGCAGTAGAGAGTGTCGAACGCGAAATAACAGTGTTCTGGAGTGGCTGCCTTGTTCTCTGGTACCGCTCCCTCCTCAGCTGCCGGGGGGGACTCAAGGAGCGACATCAACGCAGGAGGGAAACGAACCGAGCACTGGCAACTCGCGGTCTCACAAGACGTCGATCATATCACAGGAACAACACAGGTCACCTGTATTACTATATCCTTATTTATGTTATTGCCTCTTACGGCCCCTTTTAGCATCCTCTCGTCACTCAGCTCATTTGCGTCATTTCACTGTTATCTCTTATCGATTTGCATTGGCATGGGACATAGGGTGTGAACAGGAGATCATAGTGAACAATATGCTCGGATGAAATGAAAAGACAAAAGAGAAGAGACGCGATTACTCCCGTGCCTTGAGAGGACCAAGGAACGCCGCCTTCTCCTCGGCTGTCTGGAACGAACCATGCTATAAACAGACGTGTTTAGTTGAACTTGCCTTACAAAAATCAAAAATACATAGCAGATACTCACGCCGAATTTCGACGAAGTGTCGATGAATTTAAGAGTGACTTTCTCGAGGTCCCGACGGGAAGTGTGGACCATGAGGGATTTGCGGAGCGTGATGACTCGCTTTTTGGTACCAGGGATAGAGCCCTTGAGCATTAAGAAATCGTTCTTGACGATACCATAATGCGGGAAACCACCCATGGGCGTGATCTGCTTCTTGGTAGCGTCTGCATCCGTCGTTGCGTTGTTCTCGTCGTCGCCCTTGCCAACGCGGTAGATCTTCTTGTTAAGCTCGGTACGGTGGTGGTATCCGTCTATATGCGAAAATAAATATGAATTTTAAAAAAGGATACAATTTGACACGTACTTTGACCGGCACGCGCAACGGAGAACATGACCTTGGACGGATGCCAGGCACCAATACAAGCGACCTTGCGGAGACCCTTGTGCGTCTTGCGAGGAAGCTTCTTCGTCCCCCAACGGTGCGTAACACCCTCGAAACCATGACCCTTCGTAACAGCAATGACGTCGATAACTTCATCCTGTTCGAAGATGGAGCTGACATCGACGGGTTTCTCGAACAGGCCATGTGCAAATTCAACCTTGTCCGCAACTGAACCACCGTTGACCTGGATCTCCATCAAATGCGCCTTCTTCTGTTTGAGACCAGTCTGTCGGATTTGAGTGTGTGCAAGGACACGGACGACAGTGCAGTATTTGCGAATACGCTCAAGCTCTCGCGCAACGGACTTTCCACCATCCTCGGCAGCCTTCTTTGCGTAGCGAGTGAAGGCCTTCTTCTTCGAGCGGTACCAGTTCTTGTAGAAGCGTCGCTTGAGCTCGTCCGAAAGGTGGGAAGCCCAGACGGTAGTGAGTGTACGAAGACCACGGGGTGTCTCGACGTAACCAACAACACCAACAACCATCATTGGCGGAGTCTCGACGACAGTCACGGCCTCGACAACTTCACGCTTGTTCATCTCTGCAAACACTAGCATTCAACAAGCGTAACAAGAATAATTGCAAGTAACACGCACTCGATCCAGGACGGTCAAGGTCACGAACAACGTGGGTCATACCAGCCTTGTAACCCATAATCGCCGTGAGGTGAACAGGCTTCTTGGGGTCATCCTTAGGGAACGACTTGACCTTTCCCCGGTGACGCGCCGCACGCTTGCGCGGAAGGAAACCAAGAGAGCCGTGTCGGGGAGCCTCGTACTAACACCAGAAATTAAGCAATATGAGTACTTGTTCTAGTTCATGCTGGTCAAACTTGCTACAGACCTTACGGTGACTAGATAGCGTTCGATCAGTCAAAGCTAATGGAAACGATATACTGGATATCCATACCTCATTTTTGATGTCTTGAAGATACTTGAGGTTACTGCCGCTTCGACTTCAGAAAAGTTGAGGTCGTCGAGGACTGTCTGTCCAAATATGGTAACGTGCTGTATAGCTGCTTGTTTCCACCTAATCGGACTTTGCCGAATTAACTTCGTTCTGCTCGTATACTCAAATTGCCATGGATTTTACGAATATCAATGCAAGTTGCACTGGTTTACTTCGAGTTACAGCAGAGTCTTATGTGCGGTGCTCTCTCAGGACCCAGCAGGTGTATCTGCTCTACTGGAACGACTTCGAACCTCTCAAGCTTGGAATGATCTACAGACTCAAGAACAATCTTCCTCGGCTGTAGTACCACCTGAGCCTCAAGCACAACCAGAGCCTACTCATCTCAAAGCGCCGTTAAATAATGCAGAAACAAATCCCTCTGTTTCCAGCCTTCTCTCTCAGCTCAAGTCCTCGTCTGGTCCTGCCTTAAGCGCGAATACCTCCCTTCAAATGAGCAACTCGTCTTCTACCCCTTCCATTACACCTCCAGTCGTATCATCAGCTAGACCTGCGAAAGACGCCCGGAACCTAACGTTCCAGCAGGCTCTACCACACCTTGCTCAACTCTCTGATGATCCTGCCTTTGTTGAAGCAGTCACCAAAGTATGCTATCGCTGTTTTTTTCTTCCTGCTTGCTCTTATTGAACGATTCTGCACTTTCTGAAAGATGCGTCGTGAACAGAATGACTTAGAGAAACAGCTCTGGGAAGAAAGACAGGCTTTGCATGCTAAACAAGAGGAGAAGGTTAAAATTGCTGTGAACAAGTAAGCTTCCTGATAAATTTGCTATCACCGGCGAATTATTTATTCATACATGTTCTTTTCATAGAGCTAGCATCACAGGGGGACTTTCTGAGCGCGATGCAAATGTTAGAACAGCAGCTTTATACTAATATTCTTATTAATCATGGTTATTTTATTATTCTACTGTTAGGCAATGCGTCAAGTATTCGAAGTCGAGCTGAGTAAATTTGACCGCGAGCGAGTATTACTTGCATGGGATGGGTTAATTTCGCGCCAACAAGCTGCACTTGAGAAGCTTGGTGTTCCGGCAATGTTTGTATCCAGTGAGGGTTCTGATAGGGAGGTGAGAGTTTCTATTCTATTCTTTGATGAAAGAAGATGATGGCGAATGACGACTTCCTTCTTCTCAAATGAAGCGCCAACAACGAGTAATCCAGGTTCTAGAAGGCATTTTGGGCTCAAGTGAGTCGAAGGGGGCACCGTGAAGGCGAGCAGTGGGAGATTTTGTACTGCAACTCTTGTAATTTAAGTCTCGGTTCTTAAGCTTTTCGTGCTGCGTGACTTCTCCCGCGTATCTGTTCTTGTGTTATGAATGTCTGGTGACACATGGTCTTGGCGCGGAAACATGTATTAGAGGGGTTATGTCGGACGTCATTGTTTGATGGAGCACAATGAAGGTGGGCTATAGAAGTAGGTGGTTGCGTGGCGTCCTACACAATTGATTTCATGCCCCTTGAATGACTTGTTAAGTGTGGCTTCTCCCGTATACGTGTTTGCTTGCTGGACGCAAGTCAGCACATTGCTTTTGTCTGGAAACCTCCTGCCTGAAACAAATGGTGTCGGACGGCGTTTACATGACTCACCCATAACAAACAGTAAGACGTTCCTCGGTTTGATCACTCACGGTCGTACTTATTTTCGCCTTCGCATAACAAATTGATTGATAAGAAAACGTATTCTTAGCTCAGATCGTGTTTGATGCGATGCTATCTTTATGCAGATAACACACGTATGTCAGACAGACGCCACCAGTGACTGTAAATGCTCGACAAGTCTCTGGGCATTGAGCTTGGCTCAAATGAAAAGGGACTTGGACACGTTGAATAAGGAAATTAGACGAGCGTGAGGACTGAAATCGAAGTTCTTCTATCCCCGAATGAGTCCTTGATCAACGTAAACGCGCCGTTCAACAAGTGTCTTGTCCTAATACGGAAGTGGGGTGCCTGATCTATCCGGGCTTTAAAATTCTGCTTGGCTCGTCCATTTTAAAGACCAGCTCCCCTTTCTCCCCTTCACCTCCATCTTCATCCGTTTGCAGGTAATAGGGGCAGCATGGGCGAGTTCTCTGGCCAGCTCATTTCCCTTATGAAGAGGGCTGCCGCTGAGCAGGTAAGTCGCATACCAGACCGATCCCGGAACCAGTCAGAACGGCCCTGCAAGGCGGTCGCATTAACATCTTCAACAGGGCGGCATTATATCCGGTGACAATCCTGCCAGATACAATGACCAGGATCCGCTCAGGCTATGGGTCATTCAAGTCGCTATTATCGTCATCTTCACTCAGCTGCTTTCGTTGGTTCTTGGGCGCATCCGCCAGCCGCGGGTCATCGCCGAGGTCATTGGTGGTGTCTTGCTTGGACCGACGGTGATGGGCCGTATTCCCAACTTCTCGAACAGCATATTCCCTACCCAATCCATCCCACTTCTGACGCTTACGGCCAACATTGGACTTGTGTTCTTCCTCTTCTTAATTGGCCTTGAAGTCGACACTGGTGTTATGCGCCATAACGCTCGTGCAGCGTTTTTCATCAGTACCGCTGGTCTTATTCTCCCGCTCGGGCTGGGTGCAGCTCTTGCTGTTCCTCTTTACCACGCATTCGTCGCTGTAAGTAGTTTGCAAACATCTAAATACCTTAATTTCATACTAAATTATTGCACTTTGCGTGTAGGATACCGTGAATTTTGGATACTTCATCCTGTTCGTGGCGGTGGCGATAGGCATTACTGCATTCCCTGTGCTGTGCCGTATTCTCACGGAAACGCACTTGCTTGACACACCCGTTGGTGTAGTAACGCTTGCTGCGGGAGTCGGAAATGACGTTGTCGGCTGGATTCTTCTCGCACTCGCCGTCGCTCTTGTGAATGCGTCAACTGGACTAACTGCTCTCTATGTCCTACTAACTGGTATAGGGTGGGTGCTCTTCATGCTCTTCCCGGTCAAGTGGGCATTCCGGTGGCTTGTGCGCAAGACAGGGAGCATGGAACGCAGCCAACCAAGCATGTTCATGATGACTGTCACGTTTCTAATGGTTCTCATATCTGCCTTTTTCACCGATATAATCGGGATCCACGCTATTTTTGGTTTGTTACGTCTCGTTTTCTTCGAAGTTGTGAATATTAATTGTTCTCGGCATTACTGCAACAATTTAGGTGGCTTCCTTGCTGGACTAGTTGTCCCGCATGAAGGTGGTTTTGCGATCGCACTAGTTGAAAAACTTGAAGACATTATCTCACTTGTGTTCTTGCCTTTGGTATGTATTTTCTTTCTTTCCTTTATCATACCTTAGAAGAAAGTTCACCTGCTGCACATAGTATTTCGCCTTGTCTGGTTTGAGGACCAATCTAGGCCTGCTTGACAATGGAAAAACTTGGGGTTATGTTGTCTTCATATGTGTCATTGCCTTTGTTGGCAAATTCTCTGGCTGCTTCGTAGCCGCAAAACTCAACAGATTCAGCCTTCGCGAGTCTGGAGCAATCGGGACTTTAATGAGTTGCAAAGGACTTGTCGAGCTCATCGTACTGAACGTCGGTCTGCAAGCAGGCATCCTCGACACGAGGACGTTCTCCATGTTTGTTTTGCATGCTATCGTTCTGACGTTCATTACAACGCCTCTTACTCTATTGTGGTATCCTGTATCTAAGCGAACATTTGTTGGGAAAGGAGCCGTTGGCAAGGACAAACATGGTAAAGATGGAGGAGGGGCCCTACCACCCTCAGAGGACGGACTAAAGACCAAATTCGCTGTCGTCCTAAACAGGGTTGAGCACCTTCCTGCGTTGATGACTCTTGCGCAGCTCCTCAAGCGACCCACCCCCTATAGACGCATTTCGTCGGATACTGCGACTGGGAGTATTCAAAACGAAAAGCCTGTTTCATTACCTCCCGTTCAGCTCTCCGCGCTCCGATTGGTCGAACTCACAGAGCGTACATCTGCGGTGCTTCGTTCCCAAGAGTCAACCGCACTTGCTTCAGCGGATGCACTGCTCGGCGTTGTTCGGGCATGTGGACGCTTAAATCAGCTGCCTGTCTCGGCTGAACTGGCTGTTGTGTCGTCAGATGAATTTGCTCGTCGAGTTGCTGGTTTCGCGAGCGAGCATGCCGCGCATATAGTTGTCATACCATGGTCACTTACGCTCTCTTCTCGCACGAGTATTGCTAGTACCCCTGGTATAGAAGAGCAACACGTCTCGTTCACTACACCTTTCCCGGCTGCTTTATACAATCCATTTGAAGGAATGTTTGCTGCAGCGTCCAGTGTTGGCTCGGGATCCGTCGTTTACACCGCGTTCATTCGGAAAGTCTTTATGGATTCACCTTGCGATGTAGCACTCTTTGTTGACCGTGCTGCTTCGTCGCCTGACGTATCGGTTGCAAGCGCTGTGGCTGACATTGACGGTCATCATCTGTTCCTGCCGTTCTTCGGTGGACCGGATGATCGGCTTGCCCTCGAGCTGCTTGTGCAACTGTGCACGAATCCAAATGTAACAGCAACGGTCATCCGCATTCACATATCTGAAGAACCCACTGCAGAGGATGCTACTATAGAGCGACTTGATACTGTTGAGCAAGAAAAGGCCGCTGCACTTACGAACTTCACAGTTGCTGGTCCAGCTCCTAATGCTGATACAGTATATGGTGCGCAGACGACGGCTACGCGCTTGCAATCCGAGACAGCGGACGATATCGTTTGGAGTCGATATGCCTCGCCTTCAAATGCTTCGCCTCCTCTTCCACCCGCTACAATAGACGCGCTGAAGCGCATTACGTTCGCCACCGTATCCTCTTCGCAGCCATTGCGTGTCGCACTCACGCGTGCAGCTCAACAACCCTGGACTATTGCTATTGTCGGACGTGGACGACGAATGGCGCGCACGACGCATCGTGCGGAGCTCAAAAAGCTGTTACTCCACGCGGGTCATGGACACAAAGACGCAGGTGCTGCAGGTGGTGAGATGAGCCGTACCGTTGGAGATGTTGCTGCTGCTTTGCTACTTGCTCCCCATGGTGGCGTTGCGACTGCTGCTGCTATGCAGGGATCTGTCATTGTTGTGCAGGCTGCTCTTCCTCGTGGACAGAGTGCTTAGATGTGCTGGATTGGATTTATTACGACGTATATATTTCATGTCATGGTTGTGCCTGTATTTTTATATGTATATACTTATCGACCGTTCATTAGTATTACAATTTTGTGCATGCTTCCCTGCACTATACCCTGTAAACCCGGAGACTGCTTGGTCGATCATGGTTCTTCTAGTTGTTTGTTCAAATTTGCATGCACGTTGCTTGCTTTTACGAGCTTGTCGAATTTTACGAGTGCGCCGCCGAAAATGTCCAGTGAGCTAGTTCGCCAAATTGATTATCAGCAGCGGAGTGTGATAAAGTTAAATGGAAAGTAAGGTTAAACTAACAAACCTTCCATACGTAAGGTCCACACGGCCATTAGAGAGACGATCTACCAATGCAAGGTCTGAAATGTCTTTCGCACCACCGGCGTATGTGGTTGGTATTGTTGTCCATTCGCCTAGTTCTTCCGAAATCGTGAGTACAAGGAAGGGGACTAGGGAAAGAAGGGGTACTTACTTGTTACGAGCTCTTCGTCGATGCCTTTACAGAGGCCTTCGACGTCGGCTGCATGGATGAGGAATTCACTGAGGTGGATAAATGCGTCGATATTTTGTGTTATTCGGATTGAGGATATCGAAAATGATAAGGATCTCGATAGTGTGGGGAACAAAGAGAATATATTATACCTGCAATATTCTGCGAGGAGGTCTAGAGTATCTTTACAGACTTCCATATCTGTGATATCTTGCCATTTGTTCATGGCTACGAGCCATTTATCGTCTCGTCTTCGACAACTGTATTTAACAGCACGAACGTTTGATGATTACGATAAGTTTCCAAACAGAACTGTGAGAAAAGCGCACCTGATATCAACGACCAATTTGTCATTCCCTATAGTACGTGATAGCGATTGAAGACGTTCGAGGGAGAAGCGCGCTGAGGGGAATAGGAAGGACGTAACAATGACCTTTCAGGGTGATGATGAGATTGGAAAGCAATAGAGACGGATGTTCCCTGGGTATACCTTGCTGGCCCCATGGCTCAGCCATTCTGAAGCATTCTGATCGGTTATACCGCCACCAATCTGCAGGCCTCCTTCGCTTCCCAGTAAATGCGTCAATGAATAAGTCTCCCAGCAGTTCTCAAGAACTACTACATACCGGGCCAAGCCGCAAGTGCTTCTTTCGCTGCATCATCATTTCCAGGACCAAGTTTGATGACATGCCCACCAGTCAGCGCGTGTTCTTTGTACAAGTGGGCGAAATGGGCGGGTGATTCACTACGATAGTGAGTTTAGTATAATTAAGTTATATGCTATTCCCGCCCACTGATAGATAAACGCACGTGCCTTGCTACGAAATTTGTTTTTAGAGAAGCAGCATCGTTTGAGAGGGTTCCGCCGACTATTTGTTTTACTTTACCGTCGTGCAGGTCAATACATGGACGGAATACGCTGTGCCGACGTTTGTTCCCGGTGCAGGACATATTCTGTACCGAAGGCAAGCAACGAGGAAGATCGACGCCAACTCAGAAGTTGAGTGAGTTTGATCGAATTCCCGATGTCGTCATTTTTCCAGATCCGAAAGGCTCGCTGATGACGCAGACATGCTTGCGAGAGAGAGAAGCCCTTCGAGCGTGCGACGGTTCGCACATTCCCCATTGCTGCCGTTCCAGGCTGTGTTCCGCTGTGCCGTAACACCCTGTCCGGCCACATCTTTATTATATAAACCTAGGTTTACCCCAATGCTTTCACGACGCGTTCGATAAGGTCCACCCCTTTCTTAATGCCTCCAGCACTCAGGAGCAGAGAGCCAATTGAAATTAGGAGAGCTCGAGGGGAGGTTGCTTGTGCCGAATGTCGAAGGTATGTACGCTTGCTTTTGTCTCTGGGAAATCAGTGACCTCATGAAATGAAGTTCTTAGGCACAAGCTGAAATGCGATCGATCAGTATGTGCTCCCTTGTTGTCGAGATGGACTATGCACAACAGAAATCTCATGCATACAGATCCCTTGCAGCACATGCATACGAAAGGGGTGCCAGGAGATCTGTCCGAATGGTACGCTGTCATTTTGCATGTTTATTCGTGGAATTGACAACTTTATATTCACTTAGGGACCTTGGCTGGCGTTCAACAACCGCGCCGGACTCAAACGCCCACGGATGAAGAGACACGTCAACGCAAGCTCACTCAAATGAGCAAAAGAATTCGGCAGCTAGAAGACGCACTGCAGATATCTCATAGCTCTGTGTCGACAGTCTCGCACCCGTTGCTCTCTGAAGACCTCTTAGACATCAAAAGCCTAGGAGAAGAACCCGCAGAAGTCAAGAAGGAAAGCGATGACGAGGACACTATTGGCTCATTCGGCACCTTGGCGGTGTTGGGTACAGGAATAGAATCCTACGTTGGCACGGACGTGGGTACTTCCATGTGTTTTGGATATAATAACGAATTCTTGCTTACAGTTTGATATAGGCATTGGTCATTGTACGTTCGTGATTCGTTATCCTGAATTATTTGGGGCTGATGTTGCGAAAGGATCGGCTTAGCTCTGCTGAGACGATTCATCTGAAAGTGAATCCAATCATCCCACCATCTATTTCCCGTGCCAGTGGCACGTTTCCATTTACGCCTCTTTACCTCCCCACTGAAGAAATCCAAGCGTCAATCGAGCAAAGATTGCCATCCTTCGAACGAGCGTCTGCACTGATTGAAGCCTATCTCGAAAATATCTCATGGTTCTCTCGAGCAGCTGATCGAGAGCAGATTATGGAAGAGCTCATACCTGAAGTTTATCGAAGGCGCCGAAGCGCAAACACCAATAGTAGTAATACAGCAGAGCCAACACACCCACATGTACTCTCGCTGCTACTTGCAGTGTTTGCTTGTGGCGCAGTAGCAGATCTAACCCTTTCGCCGTGGAGTGAAGAGGCCGACGTATACTATAATCTGGCTTGGACGGCTATTAGTCTGAAGCCTGTTTTTGACGGTGCTGGCATACACGTAGTGCAAACTATCGCGCTACTCGGATCCTACGATATTTTCTCGTGCCAGAAGAATTCGCTTGAAGGGACATGGAAAATCATCAGCTTTTGCATGTCGCTGGCCTCGAGCGTGAGTTTCTATTTTAAATTTTCCCTTTTGCAAGAATAGCACGTAACTTGAGGCCATTGACAGATTGGCTTACGTGGGTATCGACTATATCCATTCGTGATCTTTTTCTAACCCGTATTTATAGATCGGGATCCAGCACATTTCAAACTTCCGCCCAAGCAAGTTCAACGTAGGCGAAATTTATTTTGGGAACTTTACTCCCTGGACATGTGGAGGGTACGGCAGATTCTTTCTTGGGATAAAGAATTTATGATGAAAACTTTGAGCAGAGCATTGGCTCTGGACGACCGATAGCGTTCACCATGTCAGTCGTTGACTGTGAATTTCCGGAAGATAAGGATGCCACGCTCAACGAAGATGGTACAAGGGTTCCTAGTTGTACGTACTCCACTACCTTTAATTAACGCGCAGCTTACTCTTTGTTTGAAAAAGTGTGGCACATTCGATACCGCTTTGCAAGTGAAGTCATGGCCGGAATCGTAGAGAAACTTAGCTCCGCACGTCCCTTGAAGTACTCCGAAATTCTTGTCTTTGACCAGCAGATCCGTGACTTCGGTCCTCAACATGTCGTCAACCTGGCCGCAGCAAACGCCAGTGCATCACACGCAGAGAACGCAAGTATGACGAGTCTTCTGAAGAAGTGTTTATTGACTTTACTGAAAGATGCATGTGAGCCATTGTGACCTTTTGAAAAGCGCGCTGGGTTTTTTCTAACTTCAAAACGATTTTATTTAGCATTACTTTTGTTGCATCGGAATTTCTTTGTTCGAGCACTGGCCGAGAACCCATTGAATCCAATGAGGAGCCACTTTGCACCATCGTTCCTAGCAACATACCGCAGCGCAGCAAATATCTTACGTGTTATACGCGAGCAATTTGACTCTTGTGGACATTATTTGACGAGGGTCTGGCCAATTTGGGCGCATGCGCTTTCTGCGACTGTTATGCTTGGTTCTGTGGCAGCGGGTGGGATTACATCCGTTCTTGCGCCTCAAGCGTATCTGGAGTTCAACCTGGCTTTTGAAATGTTGACCAAGGTGCAAACGCATCCTCTTGTCAAGGAAGTGATGGTGCGTTTTTTTCTCTCCCAGTTGTTTTTTGTGGTCGGACTGACTGACTAATTTGTGTAACTCATAGCCGATGTTGTTACGCCTGCGCGATCAAGCAGTCCAAGCGCTGATGAAGAGCTCGGACGTCGTGCCAGAAAGTCGGCCGTTGATGGTCAACCTACCACCCACGAGAGAAGCAGAGAAGGAGTTCAACGTCGTCAGTGGGATGGGACGATTGATTAGGAAAGGTCTTGAGGAAGGAAGACTTGGCCATAATGCGATATCCCGACTCATTGACGAGTTGGGCCCGCCAGCGAGTGGGTCGAGGAGATCCATTTGCGCTCAGACAACGTCTGATTCTTCAAGGGGATTATACGACGGAATTGCTATTGATTGCCTTCCTAGTAGGACGGCCTTTGCAACTCCTGAAAGAGAATCGCGCAGAAGTGGCTCGGAAGGCCTGGATAGCCCTTTTGTTACTCGAGAAGGGAGCCAGGTTCCAAATTCAGCGATTCAAGCAGCAAACGGGACCGAGAGTGCACAAGTGATGGATCATACATCAGCGTCATTGCCACCATCCAGTTCATCGCGCGGCTCTTCTGAAGGCGGACGTCATGAACCCGTAGAGCAGCAAATCCTTCACGGTGGGCACGGAATGGACGTTGACTACAGTTCGATTTCTCAGGCTGATGACTTGACGGCGAATACACAAGGCGAAGTCGAGCAGATCCAGCAAAGTACGAGCCGCTCAACGCCCGATACACCTCTTAACTTCGATACACTGTCGACGCTTTCGCCAAATGGGGTGTTTAACACGGATTTCGACGTGAGCTATAATATGCGTGCTTCGACGGGTGAAGAAAGCGTCCTGCCGCTGTTATCTGATGACATGGACGTATGGCGCACTATCCTTCAGGATTCACGCTTTTTCGGTATTCCTGCTGAAATGCCGAATAGAGCTCAAGAAGAGTGATAGCAGTATTAGCTTGGTGTACCTTTCTTTTCATCGTATAGACTATTTATTGTACTACATAGAAAAGAACATTAAACTGTAGCAGTTAGTTGTCCGTTAAATTTATGTCCGATAGTGTTTCCAAAAGTGGAATGCTAGTTTATGTAATGATAAATGTGCATAGCCAAACTTTTTTTGTGTGAGTATGTCCTCATACCCCGACCGCTCACATGGATCCCCACTCACGGCTTTCGCAGTATAATAATCAACAGGGGCGGCCGAAGTCAGGTCCACACCTACAAAATATACGACAAATGGAAGTTAAGACGATGAATGTCTTTGAACACTTTCGGAAATCACCATCTGAGTCGTTCTCTTCGTCGAGGTCGGCTTCCTTGAAAGACCTAAAGGATTTAGCTACTCGTCCTATTGCATCGAATTCGCGAGTACGGAGGGATGAGAAATATAGAAGGGATATGTACCTTGCTTTCATTGATAATGCGCTGAATCAGAAGGCTCGGGTGCGTCTTTCTTTCATCTGGTAATAAGGACTGCTTTGTTGACTCTTGGTCTCGGGTTAGGGGATAAACGAACATTATGATGACCTCGTACGACAATTTAGCCCGACTTCTTTATCAGCTGCTGGACAGGCACCGCAATCGGCGGACCAGCAACAGCTGCGCGGGTATCTCACTGCACTTACACATGTTGTGTCGAAACTCGACCGCGCGCATTTTTCACTTGTGGATGCGATTGTGAGTATGCCTTGGACGACGATGGACTCGGCATTTGTCAAGACGTATATATCATTTGTTGGGATGCTTGTCAGTGCTAGACCGGAGTATCTTACGCTCGTATTGGAGAGAGCTGCGCAGAGTTTGACATACTGTAAGTCTTTGTTTCCGTGCATGGTTACTAGGCCGCAGTATATCTCGGAAAGGCTCATGACATGCCATTTATCCTTACCCAGACTCTGCTCGCAAAGCACTTGATTCCGGTTTTGCTGAAAGTTCATCTTCACCTTTGACTCGGCGTATTGTGTACGACCGAGTACACAGTCTTGTCGCACAGCTACTTGAGCTCATCCCAACCCTACCATCGGCTTTGTATCCTCTCCTCGCGCGTAACTTTCCTCACAAGCGGCAGCGCGAGGCAGAACATGTGACATATATTCGCAACCTCCTTCGATTATCGGATTATTGCCCAGAATTGTGGGATCGCATATTGGGTCTCGTCGTTGATAGGACTCTGCAAATCGACGTGAGTTCGGTATTGCATTTAATTTGCAGTTGTATGTTGATTCATGCATAGGTTGAGATTCAAGTTGAGCTTGAAGAACTTGAAGCAGAAGGCGCAGATGAAGAACCAGAGGAGATTTTTCATTTGGACTTGTTCGATACAATTATCGGACAGGAAGCCAATGACTCGGACTCTGAGTCGGAGGATGAAGACGATGGTGGGATTAGTGACTTGTCAACCGATGCGGGAAGTGATAGTGACGCCGACGCGCAGGAAGAACAGATGAACGTGAAACATGTCCGGGACATGGTGTCTAAACTCGATAGTATACTTGAAGTTATTTTCAAACATCTTGACCGCTTACATTCAGCGATCGTTGCGCCTTCGGAGACGCTAGAGACTACCAGGTCCTCGCCGGCCTCGAATGATGTACCTTCTGAAGGGCCCAACGATGTTCCTGTGCCAAGCGCCAACCCACTCTCAGCATCAACCACAAAACGTCAAGCACTTGCCGAATCACACTTCCACGCACTTCTTTCCATCTTTGAACGCACGATCCTTCGCACGTTCAAGTCCCGCTACACCCAGTTCCTCATTTTCTGGTACTCATCTCTCGACACGCAGTTTCGAGACCGGTTCCTAGGGACAATCGTCTCTGCGGCGTTGCTCGAACCTTCACAACCAGTCGTCACACGAGCGGCAGCTGCAAGTTATGTCGCAAGCTACGTAAGTCGAGCTGCATTCGTTGCGCGTGGAGAAACACAGATGGTCGTACGTGTGCTGTGCCAGTTCCTCGAGACGCATCTGGATGAGTTCGAGGCGTATGCGAAACAGGCGGCAAATGCTAGGAGTTCTGGCTATGAGGTCCTGAATCAGCAGAGTGCGGAGCAGCATGCTGTCTTCTACGCCGCAGCACAGGCGATGTTCTTGATCTTCTGCTTCCGCTGGCGTGATCTTACACAGCGGGACGAGAACGACGCAGATATTGAGGAGTTTGAGGACGTAGCAACCATCAATGGTGGTGTCGCTCATCGTGCGTGGATGCCAGAGCTCAAGGCCATGCAGCGGGTTGTAAATTCGGCGCTTAATCCTTTGAAGGTAAAATAAACTAAACCGCATGTCTAAACGAATAGCATATTAACCTGATTTCTTCTCATAGGTGTGTTCCTCGAACGTCGTACAACAATTTGCACGAGTCGCACAACGGGTGGGGTTTATCTATTGTTTCTCCATTCTCGAAGCAAACCGACGTTCCGAATATGCGTCAGACTCAAAGAATGTCTCTGCTTCTGACTCTAATCCAGCATTATGGGTTCAGTCCTTTGATGCAGACCTCACGACGTTCTTCCCGTTCGATCCGTTCAAGCTATCGCGTTCTTCTGCATACATAGAGGGTATTTATCGGGAATGGGCGTCTGTTGCTATAGATGACAGTGAGGACGAGGATGAGGATGATGAAGACCATGAAGACGAAGTAGAAGAGGGTGAAGGAGGTGAAGTTGACGGTACTTTGCCTGTCGACGAGGACCTGCATATGCATGGTCCGGCGAGCTTCGTTAGTGATGCTGGAGGGCTAGGCGAATCTTTTGGAGGGATGAGCATTAGTCCTGCTCAGCCTCAGGGAATTGCAGCAGCGTAATAGAGAGGATCTTCTTACTAGCATAGTTTTTTTCCTTCCTTTCCTTCAGTGTTTGTTTGCTTTGCTTGTAAGTTATGGTTTTCACGCTGTTTTCATCTGGCTTTTTTTTTTCGTTTACACTGCCTTCCCTGTTTGTCCGATGAGGATAATATATTCATGTATCATAGATGAGTTTATTGTGACCCAACGAGATATGACGCAATGTTGTAAACTTAGTTTGAGTATGCATGAGCATGTCGATCCCGTTTTAGGACGATGATCCAAACGGGATACTCAGGTACATAGCCATCCGAATGTCCTAGTACTCCTTCACCTATAACAACACAACTCGCTTACTATTCTCTAACCTATCAATCTATCATCCCCCCCAAACCTCTTAAACAGATCAGTCAATGGCATCCTCTCGAGCTAGACATACAGATCTGCGCGACGAGCTGCTCCAAGCAGCAGAGCTCCGCGCTCAACAGGACCCTCCGCCAATGAACATCAAGCAGCTCGCACATATACATGATCTGAAACAACAATTCCGACGGCTCATCGATCCGGGCATTATGCGTCCCAATAACAAGGAGACTGCGCTCATGGCTTTGAAAGTAAGTGTGGCGTGTACCTTATTTCCGTGTCATGAATACATGCATAGTGAGTGAGTCTTGACTTACTCGGGATTGTTTTTGGTCTGTGGGCTAGACTTTGGAGACGCTCTCGGATAACCTCCTCCGAGAACATGACAACGAGAAGTTTAGGAGCTTCAAACCGACGAATAACGCTATTAAAAAGCGGCTAGTAGACGTAAAAGGGGCTTTGGAATATGCTGTTGCAGTCAGTAATCCAGTTCCTTTTTCCGGATATTAATAGTAACCTTATTAAATTATTCAACGTCTCTGTAGCTCGGGTTCCATCTCAAAGTACGCGTTTCCACCTTAATTTAAAATATTTGGACTAGAGTTTGAGCTCTGGTATCCACTTCAGGTAGAGCAATTCCAACCTATATACATATTCAACGATCGCCACCTCGAGGAATTACAAATTGGGAATGAAATCCTAAAAGAAACCCTCATTCGCGAAGCTGAGAAACAAGAGAAGGCTTCACAGGTCAAATTAACGGAGAAGGAGTTACGGGAAATCGCTCGTCGTAAAGTTCGTAATCTTTATTTTCGTGTCACTCATCATTATTCGCGTTGTTTGTCCGTTCATGCATTTATGTATGTAGGTTCAGCTGAATTTCCATGAAGACCGATTGGAGAAACAGTTAAAGGATAAACGCGAGGCTGATTCTCGAGCTGCGCGGGAAGCTGCAGGGGCCGCGCCGGCGAGTCCTACGAGTCCTACTACTTCGATTATCCCTCCTGGAGGTGTAACCCTTAGTGGGCAAACTGAGTCCGGCGCGGAAGGTTCAAGCACTAGGCAGAGGGTATCGTACGAAGATGACGAAAGCGAATAATGAAGGAACACAATTCCTTACCTCGCATGTACTATATTTTCCTCGCTGGATCATTGCACATGAATTTGTCACTCCTCACCATCTCATTTGTTGACTTTGCAGAATGTATTTGATGTATTGGGATGCATAACATGACGATGTAACTGAGTCTTAAAAATGCATGTACTATAATATACGAAATGAATGAAAAAACCAAGATGGGTTTCCAGTGGAAATCTACACTCGAGAACCATACCATGCTATCCTTCACCGGAATGGAAACTTCGTCTTGTCAAGCTTCGCTATAGGTCGATTCACACTTGACGCAGGGCGGCCGTTTGGGACATTCGGAAGAGGCGGGAGAGGTGGCATCGGGAATTCTGCGAGATCATTCATCGTCACGTGTGGGGAATCGTTAGTTGGGACTAGAGGTTTTGAACCTGCGCCGACACCAATTCCGTTAGTGAATGCGTTGGAAAAATAAAGCAACTGATATGAAAGCTCACCAGCAGGTGCGCCCCAATGTCTTGCCCTCTCGAGTACGATGCTATCCCGCTTCATGTGTTTTCGTTCCGGAATTTGCGTTAAACGTTCCGTTAAAGGACGGTTTGCCGGGTTCTCCTCTCGAACAGACGCTAAAGTCCTTAACGAGAAGGATCGCGAGACGCCTGAAACACCGGACGGTCGGAACGAAGATGACATCGTTGATCGTCCAAGGGAATTCGTCCTCCTGATCTCTGAAGGACGAGTTGGGATACCTGATGGACGAGCACTTTGTGGTAAAATGCGACTTGCGTCTCGTGGCGACGTAGGGAGCATGCTCGTTCGAATACGAGGTTTTTCTGGATTGGACTGCGGTGGAAAGACGAGCCCGACAAGTTCTTTGTGTGACCTTCGTGGACGTCGACGCATTGAATGCGAAGATATGGAGATCCGAGGAATTCTTAGGACACGAGATGCTGATCGCTGAGCTTGTGCGTGGACGAGCTCGACTAGTTCTTGATGAGACCTTCGTGCCCGGCGGCGAGGGGAAGATAGTGTCGCGGCTTGCACCGATGGGTAGAGCTCAAGATGCGGGTACACAGCGGGGTCTACTTATCGTATCAGTCCTTGGTTCCACTCCACAATCCTGGAAAAGTGTACATACAGATGTCAAAGGCTGGATATTTCGCTTCCAACTTCGTTGACAGCTTGGTCGTCAGAGGTGTTGGATCCGAGGTTTGACCCGACTTGTAGATATCGAAAAATGGGTAGACGAGAGCATCTAGCACGGAGTAATGTCAGGAACGCAATACTAACAGTTGATGAAAGGAATGCATACAAGTATCAATCACCGGATACTTTGCGTTCAACTCAACTCGAGGCGCTTCGCGCCAGTATTCAGATGTCGAAGCGCTGCCTGAACGGTAGATGTCGAAATACGGATAGACTGCCGGATCTGGGAAAAATACGATTAATATCATGCATATATGAAGGAAAGCATTCCGATGCTTACAGATGTCGAAGTTGGGATACCGAGCCTCGCAGATGTTCGAGACGTCCTTTTCAAGCGAAAGTGATGAAAGTGAAGGATATACGCGTAGGTTAGGATAGACAGGAGAGTCTAAGATACAAGCCGGTGAGCGGGGTAGAAAAGACAGAGGATCATAAAGATGAGAACCCACAGATCTCGAGATGCGGATATGACGGCTTCAATGTTACTGATACCGATCGTTTTGCAACTATTGCCGGCTTTGCCGGTCCTCGAACTTCGTTCGGTACGTTCGGGGAATGAGATGACCCAGAGCGCTTTCCAGAATCACCATACTCAGGATAAATCACGAGGTGAGGGTACGCAGGCGAATCTGAGCGGTATTGTAAGTAACGCGAATCAAGGAAGATGTACGTATACTAACAAATCTCAAATGAAGGGTATGAAGCCGGTAGTTTCACAGACAGCAGCTCTTGCGGGTTTCTCTGAGCCTCGACGACATATCCCGGATAGATCTCAAAGGCCGGGTAGACGGCCGGATCTAAATCACGCTCGTTAGCACTCAATCCAGCAAGGATACATAGACGGCGTACATATGCTAAATGCAGGATATCTTGTCGAGAGTTTGACGTCGATTTCCTTGCTCGAGCCATTCACACACGGTCTTGAGGGATACAAGTCGAAGTAAGGATAGACTGCAGGGTCTGAAAAGCATTCATAAGTTTCGTTAAAGAGTGATGATGGACAAAGACTTACAAAGACTGATCGTAGGGTAGCCTGGCTCTAACCGTGTTTGTATCGGCCGCGTAATATCCCCGGTGCGCTGGTAAGGCCATACGTGCTTCCATGGCGAAGCTGGGCGCTTCACGGCAACCTCGGCGTGTGAATGGGGAGCTTGCTTCCTAGGTGGTTGCCTGCTCCCACTGATAAGTACTCCTACTGAGACTTCGGGATACAAGTCAAAGTACGGATACACTGCCGAGTCTAGAGCAGGTTTCAGACATGCTATTCGATTAAATGGGTAGCATACACTTACAGGGTTGAATGCAAGGATATGAGGGCTTCAAATGAACGGAGGTCGTTTCAAGTGGATTTGGCTGAGCCTCAACGACATGCCCAGGGTAGATTTCGAAGCTCGGATAGAGAGCAGGATCTTTAATTATTTCCAATTAGATGCAACAGAAGGAAGAAAGTAACAATCACTTACAAATACTGAAAGTCGGATACTTCGACTCAAGCTTTATGACGACCTCCCGACTAGTACCGCAAGCAGGCGGCTTTGCAGGATATAAATCAAAGTGCGGGTAGACCGTTGGATCTGTGGGAAGCCTTATCAATGACAATTACTATTGGGTTTGTGTCACAGACGTACAGATATCGAACGAAGGATACTTCGCTTCTAAACGAATTGTTATCGGGCGAACGACATTGTTGGTTACCTTCTGGTATGGCCATACATGCTGCCACGGTGACACATTACGTGACCTTGCAGATGCTACACTGGCGTGCGATACATGTTTATGGGGAGGCTGCTCGTCAGCGACATTATGAGACGCGGCTGGTGCTGGGTACAGATCGAAGTGCGGATACACAGCGGGGTCTGAGATACAATTAGCAGAAATTCTATATACTTCCTGAGGCCATTCGAACTTACAGATGGATAAGCAAGGATATGTCGGCTCTATGCGTGTTGAGACTCCTTGCACGGAGCCAGGCGCCGAAGCTTTGCAATAAGGCCAAACGAATTTCCAGGGCCTTGAGACTTGCCTAGAATTGGAATCATCATCGAGTGAAGCTCGGGGTTCATCGTCACCCGCACCGTAAGACCGAAGAGCACGCCCTCGATCCAATAGTGTATTCTCTTCGTGTTCGTTATCAAAGAACATGTTCCCAACTCCGGGAGTGTGCACACGGAAAGGCGAAACTGGACTTGGAGGCCATTCCAACGGTGCACCCCAACTTGTCGCTGTGCTCGGTGTGGCAGGTCTGCTGCCAAACTGACGGGCACCAAGGTCAACGGAAGGTGCACGGAAGCTCGACGCTGGGCTGTCTGGCCATTCCAGGGGTGCACCCCAGCTTGTAGCAGTACTGGGTGTCGCCGGCCTGCTTTCGAAATGACGTGCTGCGATATCAACTGATGGTGCACGGAAGCTGTATGCCGGGCTCTCGGGCCATTCCAAGGGTGCGCCCCAGCTAGTTGCGGTTGATGGAGTTGGCGGTGCGTCCTCCCACTGGCGCGCAGCGAGGTCTGGCGATGGTAATCGCGAAATGAGGCTTGCAACTGGAGAGAATACATCGTAATCAGGCGGACCAAAGGAAGTGCAAGTGGTCGGTGTCAAGCACACGGAGCCTTCCAAACGACCGTCAAGATGCACAGATGGTGCTCGAAGCGAGTCAGCATAAAGCGGATTTGCATCAATTAAGTCTGCAGAAAATGGTCCTGCAGACGAGATGCTCCATGTGAAGTCGTCGAGATTGAGAGGCTCGAGACCATCAGCAGCAGCAATTGTAGGTGTATCGTCCAACGGTTGGTTGTTCGGCATGTTCGCCGGATCCAGAGAAATCTGTCCCGTACTAGCTACGAGAGGTGATTTCGCAAATGAGGACGATGCGCGCCATTTCTCCACCTTCTTTTCGACATCAACACGTTGCGTCGCTGTCTCCGGTTCCTCATCTTCAACAGCGACAGGAACTGCGGTTGGGGTTTGCACGACGGGAGAAAGGACCAAACGCGGTTGATCAGCATCGGTCGGGGACAGCGCGGCCCGTGACGCCGGTCTAGAAGACGCCTTCGGAGTTGCAATGTCAATCCGGTCGAGAAGAGACAGCTTTCGCGGAACGTGTCGGATAGCAGGCACCTTCCTTTGAATGGTGACCGAGATATCGTCCACGGCTGAGTCCTCGGTTTGATCAAAAGTCGTCCGGCTTTCTTCACGCCGGTGACCGGGAGCAAGCGAAGCGGGAACTGAGGGAACCGCATCGGCTGTGTTTTTGAGCGATGACAACCACATGTCAAACCATCGAGCCTTTCGCAGGTCTAGATCAAATTCAATGCGTCCAGCGATGGGCAGGCCTCCCATGGTAGTCATCGACTGTTTTTCGTCGAACGCGCTTCCCCATAGGATCGGCCATGACTCATCAGAAATGCGAGAAGTGAATTGCATGCCTCCTTCCAATATTTGGAGATAAACGCAGATACCAGTCGTGCTTGGGAAAGAGAACTCGCGGGCAATGGCAGTTAGTTGGCCGGAGAGCTACATTATATAGGGGTAGTGATAATCGAAATGAACAGCATTCATCAGCATCTCGACCCTTTCCGCATCGAGGAAGACACTTACACTTGGCAAAAGAGGTAATAGAACGCCATGCGAGGCGCGAGCGGGTGCATTTAGAAATATTCCACTTCCGTGCTCGCGCGATATAGGTGGAGGTGGAATAACCATCACAAGCCATCTCGTCGCTGAACGAGGCAAGCGCAGATCACCACGCAAAGATCCTGAGTGAAGATACGCGAGATTCGAGGGTCGACGAAATCGTCCATTGGGCGTTTGCAATTCTACACCTGCAACCTGGTAGTTATCCGTTGAATCTACTCTTGTGTGTGACGACGATGCACCAACGTCAGCATATGATCCCATGTCTCGAGGGACGATGTTCATTGGAGGTAGGGAGTCAGCTGTAACTTCTGTTTCTGGAGGACTAAGCGGATGTACTGGACGAGGAATGTCGAAAGGTGACGGTTTGTAGAAAGGAGGGCGGGTGAAGCGAGACATGGTTGAAAGGTAGGTCGGTCTCCAAATTCAAGCGAGCGGCTGTTTGACGGAAGCTAGATCTGCTCACGTCGGCCAAAAGTCGATTTCGTGAGTTCAAGAAGGTTGCTCTCCAGGAGACTAGTAAAAGGTTGTCCGTCTGTCGTGAATCACAGAGGAGTACTCGTCAAGAGACACGTAGAAATGACGGGTCCGAGCAGCCTGAGAGCCTTATTAATGACAGTTTCAGCGGTGAGAACGAACAGAATGAGCGCGAATCTGCGTTGTTTGATTTGATCACGTATGTGTACGACGAGAGCCTGGTTACACAGTCTGTGCCTGTCTTTATAAAGCTGTCTCGAATAGGGCCTGCCTTCAGGATTAGTTTGAGAAAGCAAGGAGCGGAAAGGAAGAATGAAGGGGGTTTGACGCTATCGAGAGAGAGCTCAGCTCGCTGGAGCGTTCGGTGACGGAAGGGAAGTTTATGATATATGTTGGCACAGCATCACCCAGGCAACCATGCCGACAGTGTTCAACAGCCGGAATTGCGATGTTCACACACAAACTTGACATGTAGGACCGCTGATGCGCTCCAGAAACTGTGTCTGTTATTCCGAGCTCGGGGGAAAGATGAAAGATCGTCTATCTCACAGTCACACGATGTCCCAAGAGATGGATTCGACGAAACAAGACAGGTAGGGTTGCTCATGATTATTATTACGTAACAACTGAAGCATCAATATCGATCAGGAAGACGGAAACCAAAGCATGAGCGTTTGGGATGCAAAGAATGCTCGGAGATTTTCTTCACTGGGTTCTCAGCAAGCTGCTCAAGGAGCTCCGTGTGTATAAATCCGACAACCAGCCGAGTAGGATACGAAAAAGGGTAGCAGGGAAGAACAGTCGTCCAACGTTGGGAGTTGAAATTACGTCAGCGCACATGACGCGTCCGCAGGCTGCCTCAAGTAGCTCGCGTTGCTCGATGCGCTGCTCCTTTCCAACCACCACCGCCATGATTTTCTCAGTCTTTGCGCCCCTCCTTCTCCTTCCGTTTGCCACCGCTGCCGGTGTGCACAAGCTCAAGCTCCATAAGATTCAGCGTGAAAATGCTAATCCATACTTGGAGACCGCTTATTTGTCCGAGAAGTATGGTGGCGATTCTCAACTGCCGTTGATGGGTGCAGGTGGCGCAGGTCGTCAGCTTAGATTGGCCAGACCTTCGGTTAACGAGGAAGGTGAAAATCTCCTTTGGACGCAGGAGATGATCAATGGTGGTCATAATGTCCCGCTCACCAGTAAGTCGAAGGATCAGCTCGTTCGGTATCTGTTTCCAAGCAATGACGGCCCCTTTTACATAGACTTCATGAACGCACAATACTTCACGACCATTACCCTCGGTACCCCTCCTCAGGAATTCAAGGTCATCCTGGACACGGGTAGCTCGAATCTGTGGGTCCCAAGTACCAAGTGCACTTCAATTGCATGTTTCCTGCATGCGAAGTACGATTCTTCTGCTTCGTCGACCCACAAGAAGAACGGTACTTCGTTCAAGATCGAATACGGCTCTGGTTCCATGGAAGGTTTCGTCTCAAATGATGTGCTAAGTATTGGCGACCTCAAGATCCATGACCAGGACTTCGCGGAAGCAACGAAGGAGCCAGGTTTAGCATTTGCGTTCGGAAAGTAAGCGTCAATCTAAATGGGTTCTCCTCGCTTATATTTATAAACTTTTGACTAGGTTCGACGGCATCCTTGGTCTTGGCTATGACACCATCTCCGTGAACCACATTACACCACCGTTCTACAGTATGGTCAATAAGGGCTTGCTCGATGCCCCCGTCTTCTCTTTCCGCCTCGGCTCTTCAGAGGAAGATGGTGGTGAGGCGGTCTTCGGCGGCATTGATGAGTCTGCATACTCGGGCAAGATTAACTATGCTCCTGTCCGTCGCAAGGCGTATTGGGAGGTTGAGCTTCCTAAGGTTGCGTTTGGTGACGACGTGCTGGAACTTGAGAACACCGGTGCGGCAATCGACACCGGCACTTCTCTTATCGCCTTGCCCTCGGATGTCGCAGAGATGCTGAATGCCCAGTTCGTTGTCCTGTAGACGCCATATATTCTCTGGCCTGAGCTGATGGATTTCCCTACTGTAGGATCGGTGCGACAAAGTCCTGGAACGGGCAATACACAGTTGACTGCAAGAAAGTCCCCGACCTTCCCGATTTCACTCTCTGGTTCAATGGACAGGCATATCCTCTCAAGGGAAGTGACTATATACTTGAGGTTCAGGGAACGTGTATAAGCTCTTTCACTGGGCTGGACATCAACGTTCCTGGCGGATCGCTCTGGATCATTGGTACGCGAATCAGTCAATTGCATGTGATTATTCACTAAGACTCGGATCGTAGGCGATGTCTTCCTCCGCCGCTATTTCACAGTATACGACCATGGAAGGGATGCTGTCGGTTTTGCGAACTCGAATTGAGATGTTTGGGGTTGAATTCGTTATCTATGGTTACCCTTCGTCAGCTCTTTTGCCCGAAAGGAAGATTTGATTTTTGTCCAGCACGGACGTAATTTCTATTTGCGACCTGTACAATACATTCGTAATGACGTTGTTGCTCTTCTCGCTTGGTTATTGACTTGCATCGCTAAAATAGATGCATATCTGACCAATTAGTTGTTTCGCAAGGCAATAGTCTTGCTTTTCTATCAACCGAGTGCAACGTGCCAGCATGCATTCCTGATTTCACCCGGCACACGCAACTGTGATTGAGCTTCTTTTTTGTGATTCTAAGACCTGCTCGTGAACTTTGTTTGGCGTGCAGGAACAGAGAACATCACTGGCCAGCGCCATGCATAAAACCACCATGTCGTGCTTGTCTCTCAAAACGCCAAATTAATCACCACCCATCATGACTCTAACAACTTTTTCCATGCTGTCCTTGCGCGACACGCTGGTCCTGGATTTCGTTGGAGCACTCGTAAGACACTCCTTACTGATAAATGAAGTGCGGCGGTGTACTTTACTTATAACTCTCTTTCACTTTCTAGCTAGTGCATGCTATCTATAAGAGATATGAGATTGACCCGTCTCGCCCTGTTGTCACCTCTCTTCTGCTTGGAGGAGTGCCTTCAATATGTGCTTTCCTCCTGAAGGCACACCTAGGCTCAATGATTTATGCCGTCCCAATCGCATGCACTGTGTTCTATACGACGTTGATAACGTCTGTGGTGCTGTATCGCATATCACCTTTCCACCCTCTTGCGGGGTATCCGGGGCCCCTCTTGGCTAGGATAACCAAGCTGTATGGTCTTGCTAAGATGGCAAGCGGAAAGAACCACGAGTGGTATAAGAAGTAAGCGCTTTTCGAAATATTCTGTTCCGACGAGGACGGAAGTTAACTTCTCGCAGACTTCATGAGAAATATGGCCCATATGTTCGTGTAGGTATGTATATAGGAAGCCTGAGTTGAAGGTTTCGTTGTTGAACTGGGAATTTGATTAGGTCCTAACGAAGTGTCTGTCGTTGATGCAGACGCGATATCGTCTATTCTTGGATCAAATGGTCTTCCCAAGGGACCCAGTTAGTAAACTCTCTCCTCAGTTGAGATCATTGTTGAGCGCGTAATGATTAGTGTGGGATGCACGACGAAATCCATACGGAGTGCGAGCTCTAATTGCCATACGTGATCCTCAGGAACACGCACGGCGCAGGAAAACATGGAATCGCGCGTTTAGCACCACTTCCGTAAAAGGCTATGAACAGATTCTTATCCGACGTGCTCTGCAGCTTGTCGGAGAGCTTGAGAAACGAGCTCAAGTAAAAGGCGGTCCCCAGAAATCTTCTGTTGATTTAGCGGAATGGATGAGATTCTTCACGTTAGTTCACAATTTGAATTTCCTTGGTCTTCACGCTTATCACTAATTTGGTCTAAATTTAAAAAAAGGTTTGATTTCATGGGTGATATGGCGTTTGGTGGCGGCTTTGAAACAATGCGCGACGGTCCCGAGGATGTACCCATCTGGCACGCCATGGAAGGCGGAGTGAAGTATGTTTATGGTATTTTATAAAATGAGTTTCATGAATAAACTCATTAATTTTGTGCAGGGGTCTAGCTCTACTTCAGCACCTTCCATGGGCTCTCTATCTCATGTACAAGCTCCCAGGAGCCACTAAGAATGTCAACCTTTTACGAGAACATTCAATAGCGGCTGTCAGGAGACGTAAGCGGGAAGGCTCACTCTCAAAAGACCTATTTCATCACCTTGTGCGTTTAGTTTCCTTCATTCCGTCATAATTCAATGTATTTATTGTTGTGCATAAGATTGATGAAGATGGAGTGGAGAAAGAGAAGCCGGCTGATGGAGAAGTCACGTCTGACGGAATTCTGGCCATTGTTGCTGGTTCCGATACGACAGCCACCGTGTTGGGTGGACTGTTCTATAATTTACTCGTACACCCAGAAGACTTCCAGAGACTGCAGAATGAAGTGGACCAGGTCTTTCCTCCCGGTGAAGGTGACCCAACTGATATGTCAAAGCTCAATGATATGGAATACCTCAATGCGGTTATGTCAGTCTTTCCTTTAATAAAATTTAGGCCCATCCATTAACTGAGGTTGCAGAAATGAGGCGTTACGATTCTGTCCACCTGCAAACGTCATGCAACGAGGAACGACAACTGAGACTGGAGGCAGGTACTTAGGAAACAAGTACGCATACGTTGTTGTTTCTTCATTCTGGTTTGAAGCTTATCGAGAATTTCAATCTACCAGGTTCATTCCAGAGAAGACGGCCGTCGACGTCCCACTCTACGTCATCTTCCGCGATCCACGCTATTTCTCTCCTGCGCCAGAGGAATTCTGGCCCGATAGGTGGCTCAACTCGGAAATGAAGAAACGCACTCCGAAGCAAATGGAATACTCCGCCGAAAAGGCGGAGACGGAAACAGAGACGATGACCTCAGCTGCGTTCATACCATTCTCCTACGGCCCAGCGAACTGTGCTGGACGGGCTCTTGCAATGGCGGAACTTCGGATGGTCGTGGCGTTATTGGTGCAACGCTTTGATATGCGCCTTGAAGAAGGGTATGATCCGAAAGAGTGGAATGATAAGCTTGAGGATTGGTTTGTTATGCTTACTGGGAAGTTACCTGTCGTGTTGACTGTCAGAAACTGAGTACAGGAGTACAGGATATTAAATGTTAGTGACGTTTAGTTATGTATGCCCGCTCCACGGCGAAGTTCCTTTGTTATGTCGAAATTCTTTACTATTGCTGTGAAATATTAGTATTTATAATATAACATACCAAAGATTGTGAAATATCGAGAGGAGTTATGCCATCGTATCTAAATAAATTTCCATTTCTGTATTGACTGGACCTACACACATTCCAAATTAGGAGCGTCGATCTTGGCATTTGCGTTGATCGACGTCAAATTACATGACGAAAATTCGACTACTTAACGAGACTCCTCAACTGGTGCAAACCCCATCATCCACACCGAGTTCATATTGCCAGTGTTTCACTTAATATCAGATGGACTGTGCATGACCAGAAAGGATATTTCCAATTGAGATAAGAGGTATTGTTATTTCGTTTGACAGCCCCCATGGGGTAGACCTCTCTGGTAAATCAGTGGTGATTGCCTCTTGCTCGGTTATCTGGTAAGTTTCTCCGTCCACACTTTTCTACTTCACAATATTTTTGTGTATGCTTAAAAATACGAAATGTCATTTGTATATATGTAGGAATAGAGTCGAAGGCATTACTGCCCATGTTACGCAAGAGATGTATGGGCGGAATCGGTTACGAATCCTACGATTGCCTTTTGTCAGCTCTTTCGCCTCCTGAAAGGAAGCTTTGAGTTTGTCCAGCACGGACGTAATTTGTATTTACAACCTAAGTTATACATCCTAATAACGTCGCGGGTAATGTCGCCCGATTATTTGAATTGCATCGCTAATATAGATGCATATTTTGACTAATTTTCCGTAGCGAAAGGTGGTAAGCTCGTCCAACTGACTGCTACACGCTCGGAAAGCATTTTGATTTCACTCCGCTTCATGTGGCTGGAGTCGCCAGTGGCCTTTTCGGTGACTCCGTGATCAGCTGGGCGCGTTTCGGCTATATTACTTGGCGAGGGGCACATATAAAATTACCATGTCGTGTTTATCCCTCAAAATGCCCAATTAAACACCGCCCGTCACTACTCAAACAACTTTTTCCATGCCGTCCTTGCGCGACACTCTGGTCCTGGATTTTGTCGGCGCACTTGTAAGTATGCCTTAAATGGAGTGAGAGGTGGCGTGCCTTACTTATGAATCTCTTTCAATTTCAAGCTGGTGCATGCTATCTATAAGAGATATGAGATTAATCCATCCCGCTCTATCGTTACCTTCCTTCTGCTCGGCGGAGTGCCCTCGATATGCGCTTTTCTCCTGAAGGCGCACATTGGCTCAGTGATTTATGCCGTCCCGATCGCATTCGCCGTATTTTACACGACGCTTACAACGTCTGTGGTGCTGTATCGCATCTCACCATTCCACCCTCTTGCGGGGTATCCAGGTCCTCTCTTGGCGAGGATATCTAAACTGTACTGCCTCGTTAAGATGGTAAGTGGGAAGAATCACGAGTGGTACAAGGAGTGAGTGCCTTTCGAAGTATTCTATTCCGACGGGGACGGAAGTTAACCTTTTTTACAGACTTCATAACAAATATGGCCCCTATGTTCGAGTTGGCGCGTATTCAGGAAGTCTGATTAGAAAATGTCGTTGACCTAGGACACTGATTAGGTCCTAACGAAGTGTCTGTCGTCGATGCAGACGCAATATCATCCATTCTTGGTTCAAATGGTCTTCCCAAGGGACCCAGTTAGTGAATTCACTTCTCAGCTGAGATCATTGCTTATAGAATAATAATCAGTGTGGGATGCACGACGGAATCCGAATGGAGTTTGCACTCTGATTGCCATCCGCGATCCTCAAGAACATGCACGGCGCAGGAAACCATGGAATCGCGCGTTCAACACCACTTCCGTGAAAGGCTATGAACAGATACTCATCCGACGTGCTCTGCAACTTGTCGGGGAGCTTGAAAAACGAGCCCAGGTGAAAGGTGGACTTCTGAAATCTGCTGTCGACTTAGCGGAATGGATGAAATTCTTCACGTCAGCTCCTCCAACTTTAGAATTTTCACCCCCACGCTTATCATTAATTTGACCTAAATTTAAAAGATTCGATTTAATGGGTGATATGGCATTTGGTGGCGGCTTTGAAACAATGCGCGACGGTCCCGAGGATGTACCTATTTGGCACGCCATAGAAGGTGGAGTGAAGTACGTTTGTGGCATTTAATGACGCTTGTTTCATGGGCAATCTTATTAATCCTTGAGCAGGGGCCTGGGGCTACTTCAGCACCTTCCATGGGCTCTTCACCTCATGTACATGCTTCCAGGAGCCACTAAGAATCTCATCGTCTTACGAAAACATGCAATTGCAGCTGTCAGGAGGCGCAAACGGGAAGGCTCGCTTTCTAAAGACCTTTTTCACCACCTTGTGCGTCTTGATTTCTTCGCTCCATCACAAGTTAATGTACCGACTGGTGTGCACAAGATCGATGAAGACGGGGTGGAGAAAGAGAAGCCAACTGATGCAGTAGTCACGTCTGACGCAGTTCTGGCAGTTCTCGCTGGTACCGACACGACGGCGACCGTGCTCGGCGGACTGTTCTACAACTTACTCACACATGCAGAAGATCTCCAACGTCTGCGGAATGAAGTTGATCAGGTCTTTCCTCCTGGTGAAGGTGATGCAACCGATATATCAAAGCTAAATGGGATGGAATATCTCAATGCGGTAATGTTAGTATTCTCTTCTTTTTATATTGGTCTTGCTAATCAGCTTGGCGTACAGAAATGAGGCGTTACGGATCTGCCCACCTGCGAATGTGATGCAACGAGGAACGACAGCTGAGACCGGAGGCAGGTACCTAGGAAATAAGTATGCTCATCCCGTTATTTCCGCCGTCTGGTTTGAAGCTTATCAGGCGTCTAAATCTACCAGTTTTATTCCAGAAGGAACGGCCGTCGACGTCCCACTCTACGCCCTGTTCCGCGATCCACGTTATTTCTCTCCTGAGCCAGAGGAGTTCTGGCCCGATAGGTGGCTCAATTCGAACATGAAGAAACGTACTCCAAAGCAAATGGAATACTCCACCGAAAAGTCAGAGACAGAGACAATGGCCTTGGCTGCGTTCATTCCATTTTCTTATGGACCAGAGAACTGTGCTGGACGGGCTCTTGCAATGGCTGAACTTCGGATGGCCGTTGCGTTGTTGGTACAGCGGTTCGACATGCGTTTTGAGGAAGGGTATGATCCGAGGGAGTGGAACGATAAGCTTGAGGATTGGTTTATTATGCTTACAGGGAAGCTGCCAGTCGTGCTGACTGTCAGAAATTGAGGTTGGGGCATAAGTTTTAATGACGTTTAGTTATGTATGCCAATTCCATGTCGAAATCCCTTTACTATTTCGACATTCGTTACTTACTCATGTGAAGTAAGTAGTTATAATATAACTTGCGAAAGGTGTGAGATATTCAACGCCCTTGGGAGGAGTTATGCCACTGTCACCTAAACACTAAAACAGATTTCCATTTATGAATCGACTGGACCTACACAAATTCTGAATTAGGAGCGTCGATCTCGGTATTTGTGCGATCAACGTCAACTACATGAGTCCATGACCAAAAATTCGACTGGGAAGCCTCCTTAACTCGTACAGACCTTATCATCTAAACTGAGCTCATAATTTCAGTATCCTGTTTTTAAATACTTAGATGGACTATGCACGACCAGACGGAAGGCTTCCAAATGAGCTAAGAGATGTTGTCATCTCGTTCGACGGACTGTCTGGTGTGGACGGTTCGGCGCGATTTGGTTTCGGTGAGTAGACAGTGCTCAGTAATGCAGCGCCAACGGTGGAATCTCATTTTGTCTGACACAATTATATGCTTTATGTTTCGGGCTTAGGTCAAACGAAAGCACTTGCATCTGTATCAGGTCCAATCGAGGTGCGGTTGGCTGTTGAGCAAGCGTCGAAGGCGACGTTTGAAGTGATTGCTAGGCCTCTTGCTGGGTTACCTGGTAAGCCCTCCATTCACTTTCCCGTCTCATACCACTTTTTCGTGTTTTAATGATATGATATAATATATATGTACGTGTAGGAACGGAATCGAAAGCATTAGCATCCGCATTACGAAGTGCACTCCTCCCGAGTATGATCCTGACGAACAACCCTCGTACGCTGGTACAGCTCGTCGCGCAGTCGCTCACTCCCTCCACTACAACAACAAGTAATAGGAGTGGCCAACTCGGCAGTGTAAATTCTAAGTCCTTCCGAACCAGCCCCGCACTAGTCGCAGCACACATAAACGCAGCCTCTCTCGCACTTCTCAACGCGTCCTCAATCCCACTTCGCGGAGTCGTATGCGCCGCGTCTGTCGGTCGCGTACGTCGTAATCCAGATAACGACAGCGATAGTGCTCTACTCGTCGTTGACCCGTCAGAGGATGAACTTCATTCACTCGACGGTATAGGGGCATTCGCATTTCTCATTAGCGAGGAGAGTAAACAAGCACGACCTGACCCGTTAGAACAATCGAACGGGATAGTGCTGAAAGCAGAGTTAGCCTGGTCAAATTGGACCGCAACGCCCTTTGACGAGGACGAGTTGGCGCGCGCGACAGAGCTTGCGCGTGTAGGTGCTTTACGCGTACGGGAACATTTCAAGGAAGCTATTGCGCAGAGTCTTCTTGGAACTAGAACAGATAAAGCCAAAGTTAAGGGTGAACATGTTGATTTGAGGACGGAAACGTTGGACGATGAGAAGATGGAGATTTCGTGATGAACATGGGCGTGTTGGGATTGATTGCTTCTCATACAGCGGCAAAGCCCACTTCGCTGACGGCGCATGTCATATGCGCGTGAACATAAATCGATTGCCAGTACCTTGAAGGTTTAAAGGCCTCATGAACCTACTGTGAGAGGGGCACTAAACAAGCTTGGACACAGTATGGTTGACCTCACCGTGCTGCCTACTCTGCGATGCACGGTGCGGCGGCATGGACGTTGGACAGTAGCAGACTAGATGGAGCTATAACCAACAGATGAATGAGATGCGATGCAATGTAATGTAAACAGGTAGAGGCATGGCTTTAATACATCAAACGAGGTGAAACCATGCATGGCCAAGGCACTTCAATACTTAGGAAGTGACATTTGAATGCATCAGCGGTGTACATATTGACGACCATTAGCACTATCAGGACCTAGTCCGATCAATAGAAGAAGGAACTATCTCTAGCCTTCTTTCTGCAAACCTGTGCGAAAGGCAGGAGGCAGGTTGCATGCGCAGTATCATTAACTCTATTGACGAATATCATGCGTTCTAGCCACTATCTCGGTGCAGGGCGCTTGTAACGTAAGGCCGAGCGAGATACAAAGTTTGTCTTTATCTTCTACTGAGATAGGAAAGCAAAAGACCGACGGCGGTGTTATACGAGTGCCTTTTGTAACGGGGAACCCAAACATCCGAAACTAACTAGTAAATTATAACTGGACTTTGTAACCAGCGGAACTGCAAGGATCAGCCTACGTTCGGGCAGCTAGTTTACCCAGCCCAATCCGAAGGAGTCAACGAGCATCTATAGTCTAGGCCTCCAGAAATCACTGTGTTTGAGAGAAGTCCGTCGAGGTGTATTTCTTTACGTGTTATTAGTTGGGTGTGCCTCGACACCGACGTCAAGTGCCAAAGGACTACGCTGCAACAGGCCCGAGGTGCCAATACAAGTGTCTCCATATAGAACGAAGAGAAGTGTTGACGAAGGCTGACGCACTTATGCATAATAAGCAGAAGGACGCTGAGCCGTATTTGATGGACAGAAAAGAGTAGTTGAGGTACTCTTCATGTCCAGCGTCCCCTTACAGATGCAATCCCGAGGAGGCCAGCTTTTACTGCTTTCAAAGCCTCCTCGCATCAGGCGTATACCAATGATTCTGTAGTACGGATCCTCGGGCATAGCAGAGCACGGAAATACTGTAGCATGTATAAGGGACTGCCTAAATTGAGGTGGGCGTCAACAGTGAACATCATGCATTCCGATGTCCAGGGGAAGAAAGCTATGAGGCCGGACAGAACATGAAAGAACACGAATCAGAGGGCATACGAATCAGCTCGTCGGAGGACAGGTTAAGTACAGCTATTGGAGGATGTCCGGAATGGAAGGCCGTCCAGCAAAGGAGGATGCGCGCGCACGAAACAGTGTATGCGCTATTACAATGGTGGGTGTATGAGGATCACTGCTTCCGAGTTGAGCTAAACTTATAGAACTTGAAGACAACTTGAAGACAAGCGACGTCCTGATTTCATTTGTTCGGCCGAAAATTGGATGGGAAGTAGGGAATCCCGGCGGAGGCGGGGCATGCGTTGGTGAACCTGTGATCCCTTGAAGACTACAAGCGCGGCCGTGTAGAAGTGTTTTAGAAGAGAACGAGGTGACTACGAAGGAATCAATGATACATGGAAGAACTAGCAAACAGCGAATTGGCGCTTTGACTGTGTTGTACGATTTCTAACTTTCATTGTGCAGAACCACCTAGCCAACGAGTGAATAGAACGAGGGATAACTTGTGAACGAGTCACATCCGTTTTGCGACACTCTTCCGCATCGCGTCTCTAGACCAGCTTGAGTCTTATCTACAAAACCGAAATCAAGGGTGAGAAGGGGTAAGAGAATTGAAGGCAACTGAGGATAATCGCGCCGACCACCGAAGACATGGCAAGCCAATAAGCTTACATGTCCTAGGCGACAGAGGATGAGCGTTTGACGGCTAAGCTGCCATGCACATTTGTACATCCCGCACGATCGGCCTCGTGACTGGGGAAATTCGATATCTTAAAAAATTGGGGAGGGAATTACGGTGGGTTTGGAAGGTAATTTGAGGCATCTGACCGCTGAGTGGTGAGAAGGACAAGAGGGCACGAGGACGCCGCAGAAGAGGGTGTCACGGTGACGGCGTTGAATAGGTCGAAGCGGACTGGGCGGACGTCATTGCGCGCAAAAGGATTGAGAGAGTCCGAGCGTTGCTGGGCTCTGTACGCTGCACTGAAGTAGGTGCTGGAGATAACATGCGGACAGTTGCTAAAGTCAGGGTGGCGGACTTATGAGTGTGAACGCGCCGAGAAAACCAAGCCTAGATTGCTGAAAATAACATGTAAATCCGTGAATAGATGACATCAGATAGAAGCATCGGGAACGATCCGAGGGAGCACCGTTGGTATTTGCCCTGCGCTGAGCAGCACCTAATCCCACTCTCTTCCTCTTTCGTCCACCACCCTCGAAGCAATAGTACATATACCCTCCGTGCCCGTCCCTTGCGGCTCTGGCCCGAGAGTACCATCACTGGTCTCGCTGAGTGTTCCCTCTCTAATCTCTGCTCTCGCTGTACTACCGTCTCCCTATAGTTTCCCGAGAGTTGCAAAGATGCTCATAGATTTGCCCCCACTTCAGGAGTACTCCATGGCTGATTGCCAGGACCTCTTCATGTCCAGGATGGATGACGACTACGACATGGATCCTTGTTCCGGCTCCAAGGCATTCGAGTCTGGCCTGAGGGCCCCACAGCCATCTGGCGTGCTCAGTGACGCAGAACCCTTCTTATATACCTCTTCCTCAGAAAGTGACATGGACGCCTGCTTCAGCGACATAGAACCGGCCTTACGCGCAGTGACCCGCGACGTATGTCGTTTTCTCCTATTCACTCGCTTCTTAGGGCTAACACGCATATACAGGACGCTCAGTTACATTCCCAGACTACTATGCCACCCTCAGACAAGCGAATAGATCGCGACATCGTACTTCATTCTCCCGGCCAGCTGCTTGGCACACCGCGCGACTCTTCTCGACGCTATGAATATCCTTTCCCCGCGCATTTACGAGTAGACGATGCAGTCCTTGCAGAGGACTCCGCATCGTCCGCATCGTCCACTTCCACGACTCCCGGTCTTACTCCGGGCGAGGGATTCTCGCTGGGGCTGGTCCCTTTTGCTGGTTCTAGTAGCGCTATGTCTTCGTCGACGAGCATGCCAATCTATATGCAAGCTCCCACTCCCTCGCCTATACCAGTTCCAGTCCCAATCTCGTCCCCGCACGCCATCCCAAAATCAAGCAGTACAGGAGCCAATCTATCTCGAACGTCTCTCTCTCCACTAGCACAGGCTCCTGCTGTAGTTGGTCCTTCTTCTGCGCCTGCTTTAGGCGTGAGCTCCATTGCAGCGCATCCAAAGCTGTCTCGATTCAACCCGGCAGACGCTCCTGTTCCGCCTGGCCTGAGAGGGCGAACACGCAAATCGGCATCTGTCTCTGTGCCGCAAGCACTGCAGCCTGTGCCCAATACGGTTGCTCCGGTTCCGGTTTCCGCAGCGACTGTGGGGAGTTCATAACATTTAGAGCGTGATCTGCAAAATTAGCACGCTTCGCAGTGCATTTTCATTGGCTGTCTCGCCGTATCTTCGCCCCAGGATTCATCCGTTCTTTCTTGTGACAGCTCTTCTTCACCTTTATGCTTCAGTGATAGATTCAGGCCGCCATCCGACCACGTCAATCGCACGCATCGGTACAGTCAGCCTGCTTGCTTCCTCAAAGTTTGAGGGATGGTTCATTTTGTTCTACTTTCTTCTGAGTTTGGGATGTGGTTAAAATTTCTTCCTTCGGGCTTAATCTTATACTCTTCCTCCTCACGCACGTTGTTCTTTAGTTGACTCTTCATACACTGCCTCGTTTTCCTTCTCCATTCATTCAGTTCATCTCGCTGTTCATTTATCCATCTTCCATCTATCTGTATTTGATGGTGCCTTCTGTGTTATTTGCTTTCCGTCCTGCTTTATCGCCATATCTATCCATCAGGCCGCCCACAATCTCCTTTTCCAGTTGAACTGGATCCTCCTTTCTCACTCATACACGATTTGTCCTTTGCTGTCGTTGCTGTCCGTATCGCACCCGTGAAATTCTGTCCCCGTCTTTCCTCTTACTACTCATACATACCCAAATACGCTGCCATTCTCCATCTCCGCAATATTCATCTCCACCAAACACGCACGATTTCATGACACATTTCATTTTCATATATGTATGCGTATATGCTCTCTATCTTTCAAATCTCCCTCTCCCACAGATAGGGAAGTAATGTACGATTCCCCCCTTCCCTCACCTCTCGAACGTACGATGGGGTTATATAATTATAGGTCTATGTTATGTATTGGAGCTGTTGTATTAAGCCATTTTCTTGATTAAAATGTTGAATATACACGGATTGGATGATTCAACGTCGCGAACCGGCTAGATAACGTTCTTTTTCTTGACTGAGCGGGCGGTGGCATAAGCAAGGAAGTATCATAGCGCTAGCGTTATCTCTCAAAGGAACGCTGCACTGCCTGATTCCCTTTCTTGTGAAGTCGTTCGAGTTCTTGGAACTTTATGGTAGCCCAAGTCCCGGGACGGGTATAAACGGGTGGACTGGAAGGAGTGCTACTAGCAATCGGACTCAGAAATGAGGAATCAAGGATGGGATTCGTTGGGAAAAGGAAGAGAGAACTGCGGAAGACGGGAAGGACCTTAGGAAGCACGGGAAATTAATTGGGATCGGGAGAAGGAGAAGGGTAGGAAGGAAGGTTGATGCACGAGGATGAGTTGTATTACGGGAATGGGTAGTAGGATGAGTGTGTGGACAGATAATCTACCGAGCTTCTCCCTTGCTCAAGCCCTTCGGGCTTTCGTTATCGACCTCGGCAAGGTGGGCAGCTGGACTAGTTGTGTTCCTTGAAATTCCTTGAAGGATTCAGGAAGGCTAAGGAATCTTCTGGCGTTCTTTGAAGTCCAGGCCGGTCTTTTTCTTTGAGTTGGAAGGGAAGGAAGGGAAGGGTACTTCCGTGGTTGAGTGGTCAAGTGGTTATTCAATTGTGCTATCGTCGGCGGTAGTCGTTAGTAGTATTCTTACTATTAGGACATGCGATCCTGATATTCATTTCACCTTGAGGCAGGGAAGAGAAGAGGTGCATGGGACTTACTCAGCGATGGGCACGTATCAATGTATCGACGTATCATTCATTGTATGCGTCTTGCTAAGCCTGACTTCGAGGTAGTGTATCCGATGCGGAGGTTGTTTACTAGAAAGGTAGGAGAGAATGTTGAACGGAAGAGCGGGATACCGCTTACTGCTCAGTATTCAAATGAGTCTGCTGATAGTACTAGTGATGCAGGGTGGTCTGATTCGCAAATTGCGCAATGCAGGGCATACAGCGCACAGCATACAGCGAGGCAGACATGACTGCTCTCCGTCGTCATAATACTCACTTCGAAGTCACCCTTCTCTTGAGCTTGAGCTTGAGCTTGCTCGAAAACGGAGCCTGATGACGTGCCAAACGAGTCATCAGGCGCGTACTCAACGGTGATACTCGGTAGCAGAACCTGAAAGCATGCATGCCATGCAAGACTGGGGTACACGCATGTATACCACGCGTGCAGTCCGAGGCTTCATCCATATCTCGACACGGGCCCAGACCGAGTTGGAAGAGTAAGATTCTGAGAAGTAAAGTAGAATTTAGAAAGAGACCCGTCTAGCCTAGATCTTTGTGAGTTATGTAGCGGGGATGACGTGTGCACGAGTCATCAGGCGCCGCTCTTGTGTGAAGTAGAAGTGGAAGAGTGAAATCAAATTAACGTGGATGAAGCGTGCTTCGCGTTTCTTATCCCCTAGTCCGACGTGATGGTAAAGTACTAGACCCATGAAATGGGCGAGATGACGGGGGGGCGGGAGGTGAATTATTTGGATGACGTAGACGTGAGTCATCATTGCGGGAGGACAGAAGTCGAGAAGATAGCATAACAATTCTTCTGAAGATTAGGCTTGTAAAAGTTAATAAAGATAGGCACAAATATAAATATGTGCCTTGTATTGTGATTGTACCGGGACCGGGAAGTGTCTTTGTGAATAGGTCATCCATTGTGAACAAAAATTTCCATCTCTTCCTCACTTTTGATGGTGCAGAACAGTAGGTTCACAGATAGCCATTTGATTTCTTTGATTGTCAATCCGTGAACCGGGTTCATCAGATTCTTTGTAGAACGATTTAGATATTCAAGAAAGCTGGCAGTTTGCTTCGTCGCACACAAAGAGATCATGGTGTATATGGTAATACCATTGAATTTCCTACAAAATACACATCTAAAGCTTAGCAACACAATAAGTTGAATAACACGGAGAAAAATTATTCGGATCAAAGCATCTGGACATCACCCTCTACATCAGGTCGAGGTTCACCGCGAACCGTCGAGTTGACGAGTTCGCGTCGGACTTCAGGGCTAATCTGTGCATGGGGAGTTGCGCGTACGACGTCGAGTAGTGCATCTTTTTGGTCGGGAGTTAAGTCCGCTGCGTATCTATAACAGATCGTAATTAATATAAGACTGATGAATTGCGGGTATGAGTAGTAAACAAGAATGTACCGTTGAACAAAAACAAGCAAGCTCTGGTGCCATAACACCGGTAACTTCTCACTCTCTCCTCTCTTCGCCTTGTACGTGTTCGAAAGCCGGATGAAGTGGAATACAAGCGCGTCGACGACTTTATACGGTAATGCGTACTTCTTATCCACAAGCACACGTATGAAAAGTGAGTTCGGTCCGGAGTAGTCCATATTCGCTAGACGGAGGATCGCAGCAGCAGAATGTACCAAGGGCACTTTGACTTTCGCTAGTATACTCGCGATGATAGCACTCTCTTTGAGCGTAGCGCCGCTTTCGAGTAACGGGAAAATAATTCCCTTGAAGAACGCTCCTGGTTTGTATAACGATCTTTTTAATGCTTCATAGTAATGTACGTTGAGCTTCCCATGTTCAGCGATGTCCGCTCGTACAGCGTCGAGTACGACACCTTGGAGGTAAACGCGTGCTTGAGGAGGTTTCATGTTCGAGATGAAGATACGTGTTGCTGCGCGGCAGGCTTGGGGAGACCAGTTTTCGGGATGGGTGAGTGCGAGGATGCGAGCCCAGGCGGGGAGGGAAGGGATGATTTTGAAGGCTTTTGGGAGAGGACCGGATTTGTATTTGCCCTTTTGTAGGAGGTGGCCGACTCTGCGAATATAAATTTAGATACAAAGTGCTTAGGGTGTAAATGGGAGACATACTTTGTATAGACTTCGACGACTTTTGGGTTGAGGCCTTCTGCAGGGTCGGGTGCACGATCCGGGTCTTGTATCCGTACTATTGGGGAAGGAACTGTAAGCAGCCGTCTTGGTAACGTTCTTAGGAGAGAGAAGATGTTACCTTTTGATATTTTATGTACAGTATTTGGGTCTGCCTGATCATGTTCTTCTAGCTTTGCAAATATCATGTCCGCTAGTGTTTTTCGTTCTGTTGCATTGTGCGGTCGAAGTGCATCAAGAGTCTCCAAGTCTTCTGCGTCTATTTGCTATGACATAGTTAAAGTTGTTAGGTAAAAGGACCCGACGGGCAACGGCAAACTCACTAGCTCTGGATATTCTTCTTCCTCTAGTATCTCGTCTCCAGATTGGCCACCCATATCATCTTCCTCATCGTCTGTGTCGCTCGTCGATCGGGTTTGCATGAAAGTCGCCCGACTAGTGTCCTTGTCCTCATCTTCTTCATCGTCTGGCTGTTCCAGTTCGTCCTGCTGCACCTTCGCAAGCTCGAAGATACGTTGAGATGTCTTGGGGTCAAGTATTACCTGTTTCCAGCCGCATATAATGAGCCTAACGTCGAACGAGGGATTGGACTGGACAGCGTACCTCCCCGCCTTCTTCATCCTCATCTGTCCTGTGTGCTTTCTTTCGCTTTCCAGGACGAGATACAGTCCCATATTTCTCATGGAGCTCGTCCTCCTTCAGTTGAACATGAAGAGGATCATGTCTTGTTTTACCGGTGGCCTTTGTAGCTCGTGGCATGTCGTTCTCAGAGTAGCCTGTAGGACGGCGCGTGGTCCAGGCGCGGTACGAGAAAAATTCAGATCATTTGCGCGTTTTTCGGCTCATTTACCGGCGGGACTACCGGATATGGCAATCCCGTGCTAATTTTATCTACTGCATTCACTCACGATGGCGAACAACTCCAGTGCAACAGACACCGCTCTTTTGTACTCAATGACCGCCAGTTCACGGAAAATATTACAAACTGCAGTGAGTTTCTCCGTTTATTCTACGTCTGAGGCTGTCAAACGTGGGAGAACTGGCGGGTTAAGACGGCCATGGCATGCCGGGACGAGGTTAAAAACGTTTGATCGACCGGACTAGGGCTGTGTGCGCCCTGTCCGCTTTCCATCCGCCGTCCCGACTCGTCCGCTCAATTTCTATTTAAAAAATTCGAGCCAAAAGCGCCTCTGTGCCACCATCTGCCTCGTCTTTCCCTCTTTCCCCCTCTTTCATGTCTTCAATGGCTGCCAGTAGCAAGCAATCTTCTAACCGCTCACTGTTCACCCCACAGTCCTCGACCCTCGACAAGGAGGGAAAGGAAATCAGCACTGTCGGCTTCTCGCGCTTCGGCTTCGACTGCGAGGTCCAACTTAGCGCTCTACGTGCTCTATACCTTCGCCCCCACTATGTAAATACTTCGCATACCAAGCCTGCTGCCAATGGCTCCGCCGATGTTGAGCAAGACATCGTCAAGATTGACGATGATCATGGCTGGTTCACTGGTGGAGACGTGGACATGTATCAGTCAAAGTCTATTTTCCATCCTGATACGCATTCTATCTCGTACACTACTCTCAGCCGATTCCCGCCTGTGAAGCTCCTTACACCGTCTCATCGCAAGCGGATTCTTGTTACTGGCGGTGCCGGTTTTGTCGGCTCTCATCTGGTGGATCGACTCATGCTCCTTGGCCATGAAGTCACTGTCCTCGACAATTTCTTCACTGGTTCACGCACGAACGTGAGTCATTGGATCGGCCATCCTAACTTTGAGATGGTCCGTCATGATGTGGTTGAGCCGTTCATGATTGAGTGCGACCGTAAGCTATCATACCGTTCTTACATGATGATGTCTCCTGGCATGGTTAACTTCGCACTTTAGAAATTTACCACCTGGCATGTCCTGCCTCGCCACCTCACTATCAGTCGAACCCAGTGAAGACAATCAAGACCTCGTTCATTGGCACTCTCAACATGCTGGGACTCGCCAAGCGAACAAAGGCACGCTTCTTGATTAGCAGTACATCAGGTGGGACAAGTGCTCTATTGGAACACAACATATGCCGGATCTAACTTACCTTGTTCGTGTAAAAGAGGTGTACGGTGACCCAGAAGTTCACCCACAGCCGGAGACTTAGTAAGGATTATTTTCGTCTTGTGGATAAAAATAGCACCTAAAGCCGATCTAGCTGGGGGAACGTAAACCCGATCGGTGTACGGGCTTGCTACGACGAGGGAAAGCGAGTTGCTGAGACTTTGACATATGGATTCCACCACCAGGACGGTGTGGACGTCCGAGTAGCTAGGATTTTCAATACTTACGGTACGCCCTGACCGCGTTTCGTCCACTTATCTGTATTGAGGCTATTTTTATCTGCACAGGTCCGCGAAGTGAGTGGCTTTAAGGCGGGAAGTAAGACACCTGGGTGTGCTCACGAATACTTCATCACAGTGAATCCTGCGGATGGACGCGTTGTGTCGAACTTTATTGTCCAGGCACTTCGGGGCGAAGACCTTACCGTCTACGGCGGTGGGAAGCAAACGCGCTCGTTCCAGTATATTCACGATCTGATCGACGGGTTGATCGCGTGCATGAACTCGGACTTTAACGAACCTATTAACATTGGTAACAGTGAAGAATTCACGATTGCTCAGTTTGCGGACGTCGTGCGCGAGGTTGTCGAGAAGGTACAAAAAGAGGATGGTGTGGAGAACGCAAAGCGCGTCGGAGTACGTAACTTGGCTATGCCAAAGGACGACCCTCAGCAGCGCAAGCCGGATACGACGCGTGCGAAAGAGGTGCTTGGATGGCAGCCACGCTGGACTGTTCGGATGGGCCTTGAGGAGATGGTGCGCTACTATAAGGCAAAGATGGCTGAAGGCAGCCTCTGATATTGAGCATTGAAACGTATTGTTGTTCTCTGGTTTGGGACTTATGAAGACGATGACTTTTATTTGGTATAGATTTGCGAACTGTTGTTGTTGTTCTTTTCCTTGGTATTTTTGATACATTGTTAGAGAGATACGGACATGGACAGTACCGTTTTGTTGTAACAGAGTGGTTTCACTACTCAGCATTTCAATATTTAGTGTCGGCACGGCAAGTCCCGTACTATAATAAAGTAATCGACGCGCAGCCCGACTCACGATAATTTAGACACGCGTCTCATCCTCGCGCATATCACCAAGTCTTACATCTACGATGGAGGCAAAACTCACTCAACTACAAAGCATAAGCCAAAAAGACAAAGCACAAGGTTACCTCTCTCTGCTCTCCGAAGCGTTCGCTCAGCAAGATGGCGAAGGCGTGGCGCGCGACGTGCATACAATCCTACGAAACGCGCTCACTCAGGAACATGTTGGACAGGTGGTCCAGAGGCAGGTACTTAGCGCGTTGGCTGAGAGATTGGCGAATGGAGCTGTGAAGGATGGGGTGTTGAAGAAGAGGATTGTGGAGGATGCGATTGCGGTTGCGCAGCCTTCTGGTGGACATGTTGCCGTTCAGCAGTTTGAGGAGCAGGTGTGTTTTGCGCTATCTTTGCTGCAGGGAACGTGGAATCTCATTCGGAATCGACGTTAACTGAATAACTAGGTCAATAGTCTACGTTTCCAATTAGCTGACTTGCTTGAGGAAGAGGAAGACTGGAGTGGCGCCGCTCGCGTCCTCATGGGTATCAAGCTCGAGTAAGTACGCCCTTCTGGTCCTCAATCTCATTCTCTACCCACGTCTTGTCACTCATTCACTCACGCATATTACCACTAGCTCCTCATCAGATGACACCAAACGAAAAGTCTACATCCGAATCATCCGACTCCTTCTCGAAGAAGAAGACAGCGTCCAAGCAGAGACATACTACAATCGCGTATTACCACTTATGCATTCCGCTGTTGACGCCGAGACGCAATTGCATTTTAAGTTGTGTCAAGCGAGGTTGAGTGATTATGCGAGGAAGTTCCTTGAGGCTGCTATGAAATATCATGATATTAGTTGGATGGGGATCGTTGATGAGGAAGAGAGGATGTTGGCGCTGTTAGTCGTTCATTTCGCATATATCTGGACTGTTGTCTTGGTTTATTCTGACTCTCGAATTTTCTTTTGGTATCCTGTATAGGTCGGCAGCGGTGACTTGCGCTGTCCTAGCACCAGCAGGGCCAAACCGCTCCCGCGTCCTCGCATCTCTATGTCGAGACGAACGAACAGCCTCACTCCCCTCATACAACATCCTCACCAAGATGTTCCTCGATCGGATCTTACGACCAGCAGAAGTCAAAGAATTCGAAGCAACGCTCAAACCACACCAACTTGCAAAGATCGCACAGTCGTCGAATGACCGATTGGCTGCTTCTCGTGCTGGTGACGCGGACGATGCGAACGTGGCTCCTGGAGAAGTAGCATCGACTCGTACGGGACCGAGTACCGTATTGGATCGTGCGGTACTCGAGCACAACTTACTCGCATCATCAAAAGTGTACAATAACATCACCTTCCGCGGACTCGGTGCATTACTCGACTTAACACCAGGCGCAGCTGAGACGATGGCGCGCCGAATGATTGAGCAAGGGAGGTTAAAAGCCTCGATTGACCAGGTTGAGCGATTAATCTGGTTTGAGGATAATAAAGAAGAGGACGACGCACAGGGCAAGGCGGGTGGACTTGGTGAGGTCGATATGCAGACGGAAGATACTGGAGCGCCGTTCACGAAGAAGTGGGATAGACAGATTCGGATGACTGCTGCTAGCGTGAGCTTTCGAAAATTTTCGTCCCCACGTGTTAATCATGCTAATAAATGATATAATACCACACCTAGGTCGAATCAATCGTACAACATTTAGCTGACAAGAATCTCGTGTCCTTCCCCGCGTAGCATTCTTCAAGCCGTTGAGAACATTTGACGAAGTTATCACTGTAGTAAACCTTGCTGTACCGCCTTGCTTTCCCACACGCCAAGTCTCGATCATCCAACGCACAATATAACTAACTAGATAAGCATTAAAAATGCAATTTGCATACTTTACACATGATAGGGTCCTTGAGCACCACATAAAAAACCAAAGACAATTGTGCAGTCGAAGGCGAAGGGCGCAGGATATTTGAAAGCTAATTCGGTAGAACAAGATGTGACAGCAATATAGGGTTCAGCATTGAAAATAAGTATAACTGGGTAGTAAGATTATTATTGAGGAGGGAGGCTTGAAGGGTCTGGAGGGCCACCTGAAGCAACAGCTTCGACTCTCCGCCGCTTCTTGGCGCGTTCGCGTTTTGATTCGAATTCGTGCCATTCACCTTCTAGGGAAGCCAGTCTAGAAAGACAAGAAGTCAGAATGTTGGTTTGGTTGTTGTCATAACAATAATAAAGGGAAAACATACCCGACGGGTAGAACAGGTGGTGGTTCCTCCTGGCTAAAGTAAGCAGCTTCAAGAGCCTGATCCGCACTTGCGCGTTGTGTGGGGTCGTATGACAAAAGACGTTCAGCAAGGTCAAGTCCAGCAGGTGATAGCCATCTAATGTGCATCATCAAAGTCAAAAATCAATTTAACATCCGCCTAGAAACTAACGGTAAACCCACTTGTTAAAAAGCTCTCTGAACCGGTTCCGAAGTGCATCTTTCGGCTTGACGAGTTCGTACCAAGGCATGTCTGCTACGCTGGGCCAGTCCTCTGGTGTTGGTGTCCCAAGTATTTTGTAGATGACGTCAAGCTGATGAATCTCGTCGTTGCCCTGGAAGACAGGCTTTTTACAAAACAGCTCGAGCATGATGCAGCTAAGGAGATACATTAGTCGTGGATGGAACATTGAACAACCGAATCCTTACCCCGCGCTCCACATATCTACTTCTGGTCCGTAGACTGTAGTGCCGAGCAGTAGTTCAGGGGGACGATACCACAGCGTTATTACCCGGTTAGTATAATCCGCACGTCGACGCTTCTGATAAAATCGAGCAAGACCGAAGTCCGCAAGCTTTAGCTCGCCACGGTTGTTGAGGAGGATATTTGATCCCTTTATATCCCTGTGGATCACTCCTTTCCGATGCAAGTAAGAAAGGCCTTGCAACATTTGTTGACACAAGGACTTTAGGTGGGCATCGGTAAACGAAAATTGCGTTTGTGAGAGCACGCCTGTTAGATCGTGATCCATATATTCAAAGACCATGTAGACCGAGCCTGTAAGGATTTTGAGTAATTCAAAACGAGTGAGCGTGGAGAAAGAGAATAACACACCGTGGTGAACCATCATCTCTACCAACTGGACAATATTAACATGGCGCAGCGACTGTAAAAGTTTGATTTCACGCATTGCAGTAACCGGAAAACCATCCCGTTCTGTCTCCATTCGGATTCGCTTAAGCGCAACATGGACACCTGTGATATTATTACGAGCTTTGTAGACCTTGCCGAAGGTGCCTTCGCCAACTTGGCTGACAATTGCATATACCTGATCCCTTGGACCTTCTCGCATTTGCTCAGTTGATTGAATATCTTCAGGTTGTCTTGTTGCTGGCGAAGGAAGTGCGCTACCTGCACGACTGGGGAGTTCAGTTGGTGGCCTCGAATCCTCTCGAGCTATCCTTCCGTTAGGAAACGCCTCTGCGCCGACTGATGGGGCTCGTTCGTTTCTAGGCGTGTGCGTCGGAGGCTCATCATGATATGCACCTGCCTTCACCGTGGGTTGACGGCTGATTGGTACACGAGAGTTTTTCTCGCCCCATCTCCGGTTCGGTTCCTCGGCATCATCGCGGAAATCATCACTCCATGCAGGAGGTTGAGCAGAACGCTCCCGCTTACGATGAGTTTCCGGCTCTCTGTCGACACGACGGGGTGAAGGCATATCCACTTCTCGTCGCTGACGAACGTCAGCATCGTTCTCTTCGTGGCGTACAGGCTGAGAGACATCACGGTTAGATGGTCGGTTGTCTACTGGAGGCACATTTGAGTCCGATTCATCGTCTTCATCAGGAAAGAACTGTTTCATCGCAGCACTGGTTGCAGCTCCAATTGGCCTAAATCCGGCATTGCGTTTCGTTCCTCTCGGTTGTGCCTCTACAACGACGGTCGACGCATGCACTGATAACGGTATACCATTAGCAGATGCGGACGCGGGATGCGCGGGTGGCGGCATGGTTTCCTGTTCGGCACGTTGTGTCCGAGTTCTGTCTGTCTCTCGGGAACCTGACCCTGCACTGACAACCTACAACATAATATGAGTACAGATTCAAGAAGATTTTAAACATTACAAACCGGGTGCTCCTCAGCCTTAAGCCCTGCCTGTCCAGATGGTACATTCCTGGGTTCGCCTATTGTTCGCGTCGTATTGGAAGACACGCGCAATGTTTTTGCTTGAATCTCAATATCGCGAAGCGATGTTGTTGTAGGAAGTCGATGCTTTGGTTTCGGCTTGGTATCAGGAGTTACGCTACTGCTTCTACTCCCGCTATGCGTCGGGCTTGATTGAGACGAAATGCTTTCCTGGCGTGCTCGAGTTCTGCTCTCGTCTAAGCGCTTCAACTTAGTGAATGAACTCTGTGAATACGCTGGCGAACGGCTGCGCCGACTACTGGCTTTCCTTCCTACAGGACTAGCACCAACTCGGGCGGGTTGCTCTTCTCGTCGTTTTCGTCGTTTTGGGGATAAAGATCTTGACCTCGAGCGGTTCGAGGAGCGCCGGGAATAAATGGATCGAGCAGGTGAACGCGACCGAGATTCCGGAGAATGATCATGCCGCCGCTTCCCATATGAGGGTCTTGCTGTGTCCTTGTCCTTTTGCGTAGATGAGAAATCTCTTTTTTGCCAGCTGTGATCGAATAATTAGAATTAGTAAGACAACGAGTGAAGGCGTGGACTCACTTGTTCATAGTATCGTCCCTTCTGGTATCTCGCTTTTGGAACGCCTGATGTCCTTTCTTCTTATTCTTTCCAGGTTTCTTATTAGGCCTGGCAAATGCGTGTTGTGATTCCGGACGTTCGTATCGCGCTGGAAATGTCTCGTCTCGTTCCCTGGACTTCCAGGAGGGTGCAGGCTCCCATTTTCGTTCCACGTCATCGACTATAGGATCTTGTTCTTGAGCAATATCCCGTTCCCTTTCCCGACCTCTTTCGCGGTCACCTCCTCGCCATCGTTGTCGGTCGTCTGGTTGCTCAGCCCAGCGATCTCGAGATGGTTCAATAGCTACGACCTCATCTCGAGTTCGGAAGCTCCTGTCCCTAGATGTAAAAGCTTCATCCCTATTGTACCTATCCCGTTCCCTCTCAGGTCGAACGTCATCGCGAACCCACTCATCGTGCCCGTTTGTACTTCGACTTGGTTCCTCATACCTTGAAGTCCTTCCCCACGCACGACTCTCAGAATATGAAGTCGAACCATATCCGTGGTCATCACGCTTTGTCCACTCGCGTTGGACAGAAGAATATTGCGAGTGCCCAGAAGCCCTTCCGTTCCAGCTCTCAGAGCGGTCAAGGTAATCGTCTCGGCGAGTGTGAGTGACAGCATCATCGCGATATCTGTCATGTGCCGACGGCACATAAGCAGACTCAGTTACTCTCCAGTCATCAGAACGACGATTATGAGGAGAATCAGTGTAGCCGCGATGAGCTACCGAGGAGCTACCATAAGGTTCTGCTCGACTTGAGTGATGATGTGAGCGACTGTAAGATTCTGGACGTCTGTCGCTTCCCCTAGCAGCAACGAAGTGTTCATCCTCGTCATGCCGCTCATGACGTCTTGGCCGTGTTTGGGAAGCGTGCATGGGCAACTAAAAGGAAGAGAGTAGGAGTGTGAAGAGTAATAGAGAGAGAGGCGCTTCTTCCAGCAATGGTAGTGGCCAAACACGACGCCGTAATAAAAAAGAAAAACAACCGCAATGAAGGGTCCGAGTTACCTTCCCGTCACAGCTTCAAAGATGAAGCCGCGACTGAAATCTCTACCCCACAGTCGACCCCTCTGAATACGTCGCAGCCTGTTTAGATCCAGCTGGAGTACGATGCCGAAGGAAATATCTTGAGACACGTATAGACGAAGGGTGGAAAAACGACGAAAACCTGACGCGCTTGTACCAAGCCAAGCTTACTCAGAACTTCAAAGGTATCGTTGAGAACTCCATGACCAACTCAACCTCAACAATGGGAATCGGGGAAACTTACAATGCGATTATTGCAGATAACACAGTTCAGTCGAACAAGATTTCCACAGCAATGTGGTATAATGCGTACGCAGGAAAGTCGTCGCGTATTCGGCGGAATTCGTGTCGTGACTCGTGAGGTAGACAAACTTAGAATGAACATTATCATAAGCATATTCTCAGCGTCATATTGTTTTGTTGTCCAGACGATAAATGTGCATAGTTCAGAACTTACCGAGGGATGGAGGATCAAATTGAGTTGTGACTGGAAATCGGTGTAAAGAGACGCGCGCTAGATTTGGAAGTGCAACAAGCATCCGACTTCCGCAAACGCGTCGCGATCCGTCTCAAAAACTTGATGCAAACAATTGAATTCACAGCAATGAGTTAGGATACAGATTCATGTATATGCAGTTTTACAAACAAACAAAAACCAATTTTTGATCCGATTAAATGTACAATGAAGATTTAGTCCTCCTCTGCCGCTCGTCGTAGCGCTAACCTATAATGCCACAGCAACCGCGCGAAGCCACTGGCTTGCGCCCTCGCCGACATACGTGACTGGGCCATATTTCTCTTCCCTATATCCTCAGCATTGTGAGTCCGGGAATACACAGCGGTTGTCTCCGTTGGAGCGAATAGCTAAAGAAAGAATAGTGCCTGAGTTATTTTCTTTGGTCGAGTTCTTAGGCTGCAATACTGACCTTTATAGTGGTGTCGATACCGCTGCACGCAATCAGAGGTAATCGAGGGTGAGACTCAATAACGTTGACAACAGCTTGGTCCCCTTCATATATGCCATGTATCCGGCCACTATCCTTCCTCCAGAGGAAGAAGTTTCCATCATCAGAGCCAGAAGCAACGAATTCGTCCTCCACTCCAATAAAATTCACTAAATCAGCCAGTCAACTTAAAATCTATTCACTCAGGGGTGCAGATAGCTTACCGTCTTTGACAGTTTCAACATTACAATGTCCGGTAAAGCGCCTTCGAGGCATGATAATCGGAGCCTTGAATTTCTGATCAAGCTCGAGTGTAGCAAAGTCCTCGTCATCTTCGTCTTCATCTTCTTCGTCACTGCTAGAGTCTTCATTGGTACCTTCATTAGAAACAGTTGTCGGTTCGCTAGAGACTGACATTGAATGTAGCGAACTCGAGTTCGACCCCGAGTCAGAATCCAGAACCATTAGATCCTCCAAATCAATTCCTTCCGAGTCCCTCTTCTCGTTTGACTCATTCTCTGGGACGGAAGACTCTTTCTTGTCCCTGCTATTTGGACTTAATATAGAGGATGAACGAACTTGATCTTGCGGTTCATCGCGAGTTGAATACAAATATACTGCGTCTGCGCTATATGCTACAATAAGATAGAAAGAACAGAAATTAATCACTTCAAAAGAATTGAGCGTAAAAGACAACGCACAGAGCAAAACCTATGAAGCTACTTGTCAGAAAAAAAAAAAAATTAATAAAGTCCTGGTACTAACCTCATCTCCGTTTGTTTGCGCCATTCGAGCACCAGTAATGTGTTCAACTCCCCGTCCAATACCCTCAAGCTCTGGTCTGCCGAATCTCCGCACACAGGTCACGTAGTGTTCATCAGTACACGACATGCCCCATTCTGCTCTCAGCGTTCTTCCGACCTGACGTCGGTCAAATAGATAACCCTGGTGGAGACGTCAAAAAAGACCGCCAAGCGATAGTTATAGAAACTCACATATGGTGACTCTCCGGCCACCACGAACATGAAGGGAGAAAGAGGAGATAGTGCGAGAGCAGATAAATCATGGGGTAGCGCAACTAAGGGCGCTGGGCAGCTTTCACGTAGCCTATTGCATTGATGCGGAGTACGTAGATCATGTTGCCTAACCGTTCCATCCTTCATTACGGATATCAAAAGAGCTGAACAGATATGTCAGTCCAGGAGCTTCTCTGGCTCACCTCAGCAACTGTTAAAAACACATCAGAGCTTTCTTCCGTTACGATGCGTTTCGTCCGCCCACTGTGGCATTTGAGGACTCGGGTACATGTTTCCCGCTCACTATACTCTGGAGCTTTCCCATTACTTGAGTTAGACAGAGCGCGTTCGACGTCGAAGATGCGCACTTGACGGTCACCAGCAACTGTTGCTCTGGAATACGATAAAGAGAGATGACAATGTTGTCAGTTCAATCACTCTAGAAAGAAGAAGATGCGGACGCACATACGAGAGGAAGACGGCAGCAGACGGGCGTTGAAAATATTACCAGTATGACCTGTTCGTACAATGGCCGTCTCCTTATACGGATACGGAGTGGAATAATCATCCGTATCTTGTCTCCATAACCGAAGGCTAGTTGTAAGGTGTAAGCGATAGTTCCAAGTGCAAAGGCATGCAGAGACAATACTTACGTCGTGTCATCACCACCACTAACGAGCACATTACCATCGAGCTCCCAACTGAGCGCATTCACACAACTAGGACATGGTAGGCCGTTAACCAGACTCTCAACTCTGCGTGAGTATTACGCACCCCGTATGTCCATAGTCATTATCATTGCCAAGCACGTTTACTTTATCAAGTTGCCCCGCATACACTTGCTTTAGTGACTTGTTTCGATATTCGTGTGTCGCTGTCGATGTCGACGGCGAACACGCAACGTTGTGCAGTAGTCTATGCATGTTCACCCTGTGATCGATATGGGACGCAGTCCAAAGGTAGCGAGCAGGCTGCAGTATTCAGTGTTGCATCCAAGAAAGTATGTGCTGAACAGTGATGGTAGTCAGTGGAATACGTGTGCCCAGGGGATCGCGAATGTTCTGGTGATGAGTGTCTATGCAGGACCCGGAGCTGGAATCCGAATCCGGCTTTAACGAAGCACTGATCGGCGTCGTCATGTCAAGATCGACATAAGGGACGCTCCTTGCCTAACTTCTTAAAAGAGTGCAATTCTATTAATGAATCTAATGATACATACATGGCGAGTGGAGAAATACACATGCAAGTAGCACAAAAGACAGCTTAAAGACAAAGCAAAATCTACTTTTTACACCGGCAATTAATACCATGGCTGATAAGCATCTGACATGTTTGCCAGTCTAGTCGGGTTCGTACAATTGGAAATCAAGTTCGCAGCACTCTGCATAGATTGCGTTACTTTATCGTCCTTCGGATCCTGCAGAGTAGGCTTCATGAGCAAGAGAAAGACTGATGAAGGTAAAGTAAACCTCATTACCTGGTTCTTTTCGATCTTGCAACCCATCGTTTCTGCTCTACTCACAATCCCGTTGATGTTGTCTGTAACACGCGCGCGGAACATGGCTTCTTGATTCGTGTCACGCTTGCCCTTGATGTTTGAGTGGGTCAACACCTCATCCCGGATAAACAAACAGAGATGTTGATCCAGTTCGTACTGTGGATCAGGTCAACGGTATGTTTTTCATGCAGTTCGTCTTCCTTACCTCTGGTTTCGTCAAAGCCCGTGCAATCGCGACTATTCCGGGACAGAACAGCGCCTCTGTACCCACAGGATTTACGAAATTCTGTAGATTAGGCGTGAAACGGAAAAAGACGGCTTCGCTTTGAGTGATCAAGCAAGTTTGGGAGTTGACACCTGAGAATCTTTGCTGAGTAACAGCTCAACAAAAGATAGAGATAGTACTGATACACACCGCTCAGTAGCTCCGACATGAAGATCTGACCTGTCGATCGAGAAATTTGGAAACGAGACGGGTGCCGTTGCGTTATACAAACTACGTAAGTCATGAAGCTGACAGCAGCCAACTGAAGCGTGAAGGTCTTGCGCATTCTCCAGAGCTCTTGCGGTCCACACATAGTGCGGGTCATGTACTACATTAAGACATCAGTTTTCCATTGAAACACGATGGAACGTTCACAGAGATTGAACTCACACGACTGAGAATATCCTCTGGTACCATCTTTCTGCAGACCTCATCCATGACAGCCTTTCGAAGAGAATTAAGCTCTGTCGGCGTCGGCTGGCGAAAACAGTAGATAGATATGTCAGCAAGGGACCTAGGCGACGAAAACAATACCCACTGGACGACCCAGTTCACGAGCGATTTGTTTGGTTTTATGTGAAACAAGAATGGCTGGCTCCTCTCGAGTAATACCCATGTCTTTACAATGTCGATCGTAGATATCTTGCAGTGACACATAAGAAGAGTCATTCGTGATAAGTCGGACGCTTGGGCTCAGTGATACTGCCCAAGGGAGGTGGAACTGTAAATTACGTTTCCTGCTCTCTTTTCTGCGGGTGAGGGCGCTACGAACAGTCATGATAAATATGACACGATTATAAAGAGAACATTCCACTTACTGATTGAATGTGCGGAACAGCTGCATGACACGCTCTTCCCGTCGTATCCAACGAGCTGCAGGCTGCTGGACAGCGAAATTATACTTCATGCCATCGTGTCCATGAATAACGAAGCGCTTGAAGCAGAATCCTTGACCACGGCTCATTTCGAATTTGGAACCAAATTGCCGGATACGGCTGAACTGCTGAGGGCCATCCGTAAGCTGAAGGTACTAGACGTTAGTCATTGTTTTATTGTAGAATTATTTAGTAAGGTCACCTCAAGGTATTGGCCTGGTACTTCTACTTCATCGAATTTTGCATACTGGAACTCAATTAGCCAGTGGCTGATGAGATCAAGCGGCTGCATGCGAGGACGGGCATCCAAAAATGTCTCATATCGGTCTCGCCATTGCTGCAGCTTGGTGATGTACTCTCCCATGAGCGGTTTACTGTGCACGAATTCGTCCTCGTAGTCTTTCTATAGATTGAAGAACCAGCAATCAGTTAATGCTCTGTGAAAAGTGGTGTAGACATACTCTAGCAGGACCCGCGAGATGGATGGCCATTTTGGCAATGTTCCTCTGGTTATGTTCCGATAGCCTTCCGTCGTCATTCGGATCTCTTGCACGAGAGCTTGCATTCTAGGGAATACGATTATTCGTGAGTAATAAATGATGGAAAAAGATGACTTACCTGCACGGCGTCTTGCAAGAGCATGAAGGTGAACCTATAGATTTCTTCCTCTGGGGTCGATTTGAATTTCATAATGAATTGATCAACCATAGTCTCCAGAGTAAGGGCGAGTAACGGGTTATTCGTTTTCAACAACGCCGCGACTTCCTCGACCAGCATCCAATCCTCCTTCCTGCTGCCTTCCCCTGCAGGTCGTCCTGCTGCATTTGACGCTCCGTCAATAGCTATATCAGAGTTCGACGCGTTCTGATCTCCATGCGAAGCGTTCTGGGCTGCCTGCGCTGCTGCTTTCTGTTGAGCGGCTTTCCGTATCTGCTGCATCTCTTCCCTCAACGATCTCAATGGGAAGAACAATGCCTAATAATAATCGTCAACTTAGGAAGCAAAACCATAGGATCTCTGTACACACCTGTGGATATGCCTTGGCCAGATCAATGAGTATGCCCTGTGCTTGTGGGGCTTCAGCATACGACAATGAAAAAAGCAATTGCGGAATTAGCGTTATCCAGTACCAGAGGGCCTTGTCTCCAGAATAAGTATCATAGGCTCGGGCAATATTACTCGAAGCATCATCGACGCTCAAAAGCCACAACACTCTGGTCAAGAGCGGGCGGCTCTTTGCATTCTTATACAGACCCGCAGCCTGAAGGTAACATGAAACAGCATGCGCGCCGTGCTTTGCATCAGAGCCGACGTTCGTGAAGTTGGCGTTGAACATCTTGTCATTAAATCGACCCCATTCAGCCCACGCCTTCGCAACGTTCATGTCCATGCTGACCGCCTGACTGAAACAGTTCTCCGCTTCATCATTGTCGTTCAGAGCGGAATAGAACATGCCCTTCAACGTGTAGAATTCCGCTTTTTGTGGAGTAGAGAAATACACCAGGTTCGTGTTGTTGATCAAGTTCAGACCGTCCACCATTCGTTCGGGCACCTGAAGGCGGCAGCGAGCCTCCTCGCGCAACTTGAGGAAGGCTTCAGAGATTTCGATGTTCGGCAATTCATAGATTCTGGTCAGAGACTGTTGAGCAACGTCGAACAAATCATGCTTGCGAGCAACATGCGCAAAGCGATTGATGATCCAAGCTGTCTCATGGTATCCGCGGTAACCGTATGTATTCGCAGCACTGGCCTGGCCTCCATTCTGACTGTTAGACTGGATCAAAGGAATGTAGTGCTTGTTGATGGAACTAAAAACGTTCTGCCGCCAAGCAACGAGGTCACTCCAGACACTAATATCGTCATGTAAGTTCGGTAGACGTTCTCTCCACGCCTGAAGTACCAGTTTCAAGTCAGCTGACTTCTTTTCAAGGTTCACTGTGGTCGTGGTAGCCAATGAGCCGAATATCTGCACAGCTTCCTGAAGCTCAACGAACTGTTGGAAGTGCTGAAGAAGAGGAATATGACACGCAGACATCTTCGGAGGGAAGGCGATCCACTTCCGCAGTGACAGCTGCATTGCATCTTCAAGGATTCGAGTAAATTCGATGTTTCTGTCAACCGCTCCGGGAGATTTCACCAGAGCAATGAACGCTTCGAATACACGTCGGCGTGGTGTCGCAACATCAGACATCCCCTGTACCTGTTCCTCGATCACTTGAAGGCTGTCTTTGTCTGCCCAATCCTTGTTTCGCCAAGCAGCTTCGAGGAGCAGTTCGTTGTTGCCATCGTTTCGGGCGAGCTCGTATAAAATATCCCATTGCTGCATTTTCTCCGTAGCAATGATCCAGTGATCCTCCCAAAGGCAAAACTCGGACTCTGTAAAGGGAACAATTCCATTTCTCGCCTTAATCATAGCCTGCTCGTACGAAATTTGTGCTTCCGGCCACATGCCGTTTTGCTCGTAAGTGACAGCGACATTCGTTTCGTTATGCAACGACCGCCGCCTCCAAAGACCGTAGAACATATCTTCCTCGGCCAGTTCTGCATACACCTCGGCGAGAGCGTCATAGACGCTATCCAAGCCTACTCCGTCATCATCTCGGGTAGACTCCAGTGACTTCTGGAGGTGTTCTAAGGCGACATGCCACGCACCAAAAGTCTTTGCCAGGTACTTGAGTAAGTGAGCGGGTAAATTCATGGGAGGAGAGCAAGCATGAATGCCCTCTAGCAGGGCTTGTACGACATTAGGACGTGCCTCACATTGGCGAATATGATGCTCGCGGCTGAGAAGGATTATCATATGCTGCGTGACCTCGCCCTGTTCCTTACGCGAGAGAAGCGACCAGATGGACGAGAAGACGGACACCCATGTTTCGTGGGCTGATTCTGCATCATAAAAGAGGAGTCGTCTCATTGGGCGAATGACGTCTCGAATCGTACTGTTGGCCAACGTTAAGGCCAATGGAGACGATGTTTGCGTGAACACGACACTCGGAGAAGACGCCAACGGCATCTCACTGTCAACTGAACTCAAAAGAAGATCCAACGCAAGATAAATCCAGTTGTGATCGGCCAATGCCTCCCAGGTCTGAGAACCTAAAATGTATGTCATGCGACTCATCAGAGAACGAGGAATGCTAGTGTCCAGAAGATCGACAAATCGTTCTCGGAGCGAGGTGTCATGGGAGCGGCAGCCTAGGAGGAAAGCCTGCTCGAGTCTGGACGTTAAGTCACTGCGACGCAAGGTTGGCTCCGTGTATATGTCGTAGATGAGCTCAAGATATTGGTTGAAAAGGTCCGTGCCACGAGACTCAAAGCTGGCCATTTTCTGAAGTAAACTGGCCTTCTCCTTCATCGTCGGATAAGCATCACGTCGATGCAACGCCCAATCTCGGCCTGTGTCGAGAAGGAATTGACATAGAATTGGGCTGGAGGACTTCTCAACCAGGATGATCAAGTTGCCTAAATGGAGCTTCCTCTGCTCGGGCGGTAATTGCGAAGAGTTCTGGCATATCTTCAGGATAGAGATGAGCATTCGAACGATGGCATCGTAGTTCTCAGCTCCTGGCAGTAAACCGATGTGCTCCTTCGCAAGTTTCCCTAGAAGTCTCATCAAAGCCGCAGCAAATGGTTCGATCCGTTCCGGAACGATCTCCACAACCGATTTGAGCATCAATAAAGCACCGCGTAGACCAGTCATGCTCTTCAAACCCTCTGATATAGCATTCTGAACGAAGGTATGGAATTCAGCCGCATCTGTGTTGTCTTCTTCGTCTTCTTTAGGAAGGGGATACAGTTTCAGGATGCGGTCGACAATTGGATGGAGAGTTTCGTGAAGTATGACTTCGTCCAGAAGCATGCCCTTCTGGACGAGTTTCTGCAAAGCTTTGACATTCTGGATGAACCACTCGTCCGGTCGATCAGCGCAAACTACACTGAGCACTCTGGCGTTCGCAACGATCACAGGTGCGGTTTCCTGAGTGAATTCCACCTGTGCTGCGTCAGTGATTGTACGATCTATATGACAACACACTTACTTCACAGAGTGACTTGCGGAAGTAATCTAGCTTGAAATTGACGCTCGCCCAGGCTGGCAAACGTAAAAGGTCTTTCAATAGACTTAATGAACGTGCAACAACAGTGGTCCTTGTCACAACATCCTGAGGTCCGCATGCCGCTCGAGTTAGATAACTAATGACTCCTTCTCGGAACACGAGGGGAGTAATCCATCCCGACTCGTCACCACTATCCGCCGATTTCTTCTCCCACTTGTATATAACCTCTAGGACATCTAAAGCAAGTATCCGTCCTTCGTTGTTTGCATTCATCTGGAACCCTAGCCGCTGCAGCGAGTTAATGATGTGTGGGATGAAAAGTGCTCGGCATGAATAGAATAGGTCTGGTTGACGCGCGATGAGTTGATAAATCATGATAACGTGCAAGTTGCCGTTGCTCTCTTCAGCGAGCAGACGTCGAGTTGTCCTTGCCCAGTGAGGCATCGATGGGTCATTTGGCATTTTCTGAAGAACAGGAGCAAGAATATCAAGGGTCTGCTGGGTCAGCGCTCGGTTGCCGTCAACGTGAGGAGGCTGGAGGAGACCGGTCCACGTCCTCATGATGAATTTCGGGGGGGAGTCGAACGCAGCAAAGAACCGCGCAGTGAGAAGGTACGCCATCTGCCTAACTGTCTGATCATCGCTGGATATATAAGGCCATCCAAACTTGATTATGTCCTTCTTGGCGCTTACGAGAAGTTGCGGGCATTTATGAAGCAGAACAGTAGTTAAGTGCAGAATTTCGACCTTGAACAAATCGTCCGCATCCGAAAACGCATCGGTGTCACCCGCCTTCCAAATTTTGGTATGCAGGCGCTCAATAATCGACCTGTCAACGATACTATCTTCCGAAGCTCGGCTCGCGTGCACCGATATTAAGGGGCTGATAATATATCGCAGACAATACATTTTCCTTGAGTATGAAACTGAGGGGTCGTCAAACCAGACGAGGAATCTCAGCAGTATGTTACGCCGGAAGGCGAAAGACCCATGAAGAGCAACGTGTTCGTAAAGAAAGTGCGTTAGGTCGCCGAGATCCGTGACTACATCCATGGAATACGCAGACACTATGTCAAAAAGGATATCAATACGTGGTGATTCCTGCAGCGCCTTCCTGAAAATCGAGATCATTGAAGAATGCTTGTGATACGTTGGTTGAGACAGGGGTGCCCAATCAGGTGGATGCTCCGGTTCCAGCTTCCATAGGCCAAGTACAGTGTCTATAATATCGTTTCCCTTGGTCCATCCTTGAACAAGATTGGCAAGGTCTTCGCATACGAGAAGACCGGGCAGTATGGTGTCTGCGTTGCCACTCAAAAAGCATACGCGGGCGATATCCCAAGAACGGGCTGACAGTTCCCTGAGAAGCATTGGGGCCGTACCAGCATTTAGAAGGTTTCTGAGGGTGCGTACGTGTCGAGGTGAGGACATGTTCTTCAAAAAGTAGTCCATGGCGTCAGGCGCGTAGCGATCAACGTATTTGCCGAGAGGCTCAGAGAATGGACTCTTGGCGCATGAGAATAATCGCGCCTCTGTCTGAACCACAGCATCGATAAGATCCTTGAGATACATGATTGCCGTCGCTGGAAGGAGGTGGAAAACATTGATGAGGCTAACAAGTTTGTTGATGGAATCATTCTCAGACAACGGCGTCCGTGCTGAAGCTTGAAGCATTTGTGGGTCTGCAATGGCTCGGAAGTGGTCGAGAAGTTTTATGCCGATCTCAACCTTGAAATAGTTCGCCAAAAGTCTGAGAAGCCTTGACAGACCTTCAAGATCTTGGATCGTCAACTTCCTGGTGTCGGATAAATTCATCAAGATAGGCCGCAAGCCAGACTGAAGAAGATCTTTTTGGAACCGTGACTGATCCCCCAACACAATCCGTAGACCAGCATGGGCAGCATCTGCGACATCCCTGGAGCTATTGTAAAGTGATTTGAAATATACTGATGTAACCCTGAAGAAGCTGTTGTTAGTCTCTGGTTCGACACACGAAAATAATTCTTATACTTTTGTCGCGTAGTGGGTACACGCGAGAAGCAGTCCGTAAGAGGCAGGGCAGCTGTCAAGAGGTTCAAGCATGCAACACGCAGCTGTGTTACTTCTCGTGTGCTCTTTCGTATATCCGTTTTAGCGATAAGGGCCTGATCGCTATTGTCGGCTAATGCCAACGCTTCATGGAGTAGGCGAATAAGCTCGTCATTGACTTCCAGCAAAGATGTCTCTAAGCTTATGCAGTATCGCACTGCTTCTACTTGGCCAATTATGATAGGGTGAGGAAGGGACCTCAATGGCTTGACGAAGATGGATGTCATGACACGGTCACGATGCGGCATTAACAGTTCGCCAATCGGCTTTCCACAGAGATCAGAAAGCAACTTGATGCACGACTGCGCTGTCTTCCGAACGACAGGATGCGGGGATGTAATGTCGTTGAAGAAAATCCCAATCAAAAATGGTATCCTATTAGCCTGTGCTGGAGGCTGCCCGTCAACTTCCATTTGGTTTGGACGCTTGGTGTTCGTCATGCGCAGAATCTTTTCTAGATCCTCAATTATGCCATTGACGTTTCGCGGAGGGTCGTGCGGCGAATCTTTCAGCACGTGAAGAAGCGTCCGAACGATATCGATCTCCCGAGCGAACAGCCACTTGTCACCAATCTCAGGCGTAGAGGACATGATCATGATCCCTGCAACACCAGCACTCTTCCTGACCCAAGCATCTTCGAAGCAGAACGTGCTGAAGCGGGTCGCAACCATGTGCAGTATCGGAAGTATATCCAAATGCTTCAAGCCATTGGTATATCCAATTGGCACGAGATCGTGAACAATTGATTTTACCACTTCTGCAGCTTTTTGAGCCTCCTTCTCGTCCGATCGGGCAAGTGCCAGGGGGAAGGCATCGAGGTAGAGACCAAACATATGACTGGGAAATCTCCTACTGGTGACATCCTTGGAGAGGGCTTTGCGTGCCTCCAAAGTGAAAACATGACGAGAAAGGGTCCGCAGATACTCTTGTGCACGATCCTGGACTTCTGGAACATGAATAGCATCGAAGAGCCCTTTAACACCTTCAACGAAAATGCTTTCTCTGTCCGAGCCAGTTAGCCCCTAGATTGTCTGCTGTTAGCGTTGTAACTTAAAGACGGGAGGACAACCATACCTCGTTTAGTAAATACGTCAATGTGTGCTCCAAGTAGTTATACGCGTGAATCCTGTCTGTAGTATTAGTCTTCGCTAAGAGACGTGCGGATAAACCAGCAACAGGTCCGAGTCGAACTGCCTCTTGTCTACCGCTGAATGACACTGTGATAGTCGCCGGGTCCGAGTATGGCTTGTAAACCAGATTCGGCTTTTCATCAAGAAGACGGCGGTTCCGACCTCCCAGTTTCCCCAAAATGCGAATCGTGGTATGAGCATGGTGATGGTTTCCTGGCAATGGCTTCAAATGGCTGTGGAGCGCCTCCATAAGCTCCCGTAATACAGGTCGTAAGATTGGGTCCAGGAAATCGCCTATGAGGTTGTCAATGCACAGTTCGAGAGTGCGGAGGCCCTGTGAAACGAGCTCAGATCCGCCTTGAAGGGCGAGGACTAGCGGTTTCATGAGGTAATGTAGATGGGGTAATAAGTGCGTCAACCGCAATGGGACAGTGAGACAGAGCTCGACTAGTAGATCCCTGGTTTGAGCATCTGCCGCCATCAGCTGTCGATTGAGGCAATCGAGCATCTCTGGCAACAAGGGAAGGACCTCTTTGTACAATTGTTCATATCGACCTCCGCCACTGCCTATCGCTCGAAAGAGTGCACGCATGAGGTGGAAGTAATAAAGTGGTCGTGTTGCCTTCGCAGCAAGTGGGAAGGAATCCATGATAAGCCGGCCGAGATGAGTAGCTAGGACAGGCTCATTCGCATCAGGATGTATTCCGACAACACTGAAGGTCATCTTGAAAAACCTGAGTACCGTGGAGGCGGTAACGTCGTCGTATTCTCCCAGTTCGTTTAACCCGTCAGACAAATGCCTCAGAGTTGTCGATACGACTGTCTGAGACACCGTTTTCTGCTGGAACAATACTTGTGATAAGTGAAGGAGACTGGGCTTTTTCACACAAGCACGGAAATAAAATTCCAGACGCTGTGTCCATAACTCCTGGAAAACATGTAGATTGATGTCCTGCAGAATGATGGCCAATAGATCCATTGAATCCCTTTCTTCCTTGAAATCCGCACTCTCGATGGACAGTAAAATGCCAATGCTGTGCTCAAAAACAGGAATTACTATTTCTCCGTCTGGCAACGTCGCACCAAGCTTCTTGAGGATAGTGATCGACACTCTGCAAGCGTGGAGCAATGTGCGGAATAGGTATCGAAGGTCTAAAGAATGTGTTATTTGACTATCAGACACGTCATTAAGTCAGCGACAAACCTGCTGATATGCCTTCAGAGCTTTCATTCTTAGTATTAGAAGGCAACAATGGACGTTCCTTCTCAATGTAGGAAATGTCCAATTGTGAATCTTCATCTGACCCTTCCTTCTGCTTCTTGATGCGAGTGTTCACCTCTTTAAAGGTCAGGTCCAGCGCCTTCATCTTCTCGACAACCGCCTGAAGCGCAATCATGGTAAGACCTGCCATCTCTTCGCTTGGCGATTTGGTGACAGCCGGTTCAATCATCCCGGTGAGCATTCTTGCACAAACCGACTGAGCCTGTGCATTCATCGGCGCATTGAGCAACCATCGAGAATACACATTAATGATATGAGTGACTTGTGTCGTGGAAAATTCGGAGCGTAGTCCAGCTGATAACTCAAAGACGGTGAAGAATGGTCCAAATCTGAGCAAATGCTGTTAACAACAATGTCGCTACTATGACCATACATTGCCACACCTTGACGTGTCAACTGGTGCTGCGGGAGAACCCAAGATGATGCGCTCCGATAATAGTTTCTCAAAGATCGGGACGAAGGCACGCCGGAATGGTGTCACCATTTGATGTCGAAGGACAGATATAAGCTCCTGGACTCCAAGTCAGTTACTATATCGGTTAAAGCAATTGTGATCCTACTCTTCTGGCATTAGTCAGGTAATTCGGGCAATCCTGAAGGATTCGGACGCATTGAACAGATATGGCTTCGCCTCGCGGGTCCCGACCAAGAGCCTCGTGATTCGATCGAAAGATGTACGAACAGAAATTCATTAGCTAAAGTAGAAGACATTAGTTGATTAATATAACAGTGGAACTCTTGCAAACTTGCCTTAATCTGTGCAGCCACCAAGTTCTCATAAAGCTTTGGATTCTTCATGTTGGGAGCCTGACCGGCCCAAATGCCCCCCATAGCTTCGTAATTCTCCCTAGCAGCTTTCTGTATCGGAGATTCGACAGAACCAGCCTACATTCGGGAAGAAAATAGCGAGAAGTAGTTAGAAATCAGCGATCGATACAGAAAGATACTAAATACGGACTTCTAAAGCAGCACCTATGAGTTCGGGAAGTAAAGGGAGTAGAGCCGTGCGACTTGGTGTTTGGAACAAGAATATCAGCACGAACGGCATCTCTGTGATAACTTTGAGACTACGATTGCTGGTTACCACTGAGTTGGCATCCGTGGGTGGCGAATTCTCAGACAAGAATTCGGCAACGAGACTGGGTACACTGCGGAGCATTTGAAGGAATATCTGCAGCAATTCCACGGCTTGTTCGTCGGATATCTGCTTCATAACTCGTAGTAAATCATGAAACGCCTTTAAAGAAGTGACTGCGTTATCCTCGGTATCGTTCTTTAGAATGCCCAGAATTCCAGCGACTATGTTGTTGAGTTGAGGTCGCATCGTCTCGGATGGCGGAATGCGGTGAATAATTTCGACAAGCGCTCGACGAAACTGAAACTCCAGTGAGTCTCGTTTGAAGGATGGCTCCGTGTTGCGAAGAGTGTCGAAGAGTACAGTAAGCATGTGCGGGAATGTCCTTGAGGCCTCCATATCGCGAACGGAGTCAACCATATCCCGCAGCTCTTGAGCAACATCATGTTTAAGTTTTAAAGCTAGCATACGGTCAGCTTGTTGCTTGACTAGTCATGTCAATGAATTTAATACGAACGTGCAGCCGGGTCTGCAATACGAGCCGCTCGGACTTCGAGGTCTGACGCCGACGCGAGCTGCGGCAGGCCATCCATCATCTTTAATTGAATCACTAGATGAGGCGTATGGGCGAAGAATGGGCACGCAAATCAGTGCGCAGGAACAGTCCCGTACTGTCACACTTCAGTCCTCTTGCCGAGCACCTTGCTCGACAGCCACGCGTCTCTCCAGGAAGCAGGAAGAAGTGTAGTCTCGGAAGTGTATAGTGAGGTGTAGCCCACAGGTGGGCGATGAGAATGAAGGATGAAGTGGATGATGAAGTTTGAGGCTTAGCCAGTATAACGTACTGGCACAAGCCGTGCGTGCAGAAGTCAGTCACAGTCGCGGTGGGTGGACCAGTACTTGTGACAAAAACTCGATCTGTCACAATATGCGTGACTAACGTCACCAAATGATCGTCCTTCGCTTCGGCTCCTGCTGCCGAATTTGGCTGCCGTCCGAGCTCAGTCCAATCTTTACACCACCTGTGCTTAATTCGTGACAACGAACAGAACACTGAGTTTTTGAAATCTGTTTGCACTACTTTTCTTGTCTGCTGGGGTTGACTCGATCACACTCGCATGACCTTTCTCATGAGTCTTGTCTGACCTCAATCTACTCCTGGAATGATTGATGGTCTACTTTGAAATATACTATCACACCATGCATCATCGTTATTTTCAACTTAGCATCTATCTCCGCAAGCAGCTTAAGATAGTATCAGAGCCACATAGATACGGTCACCCCTGCTTCTTGATCTCCAGCTCTCGCCTCAGAGCACCGCAAACCATGGCCCTCTTATACAACGATCTTCGACGGTCGAGGCGTCAACCTCTTACCGTCATGATGTCCCACTAGGCCACCGCTCCTTGGCTCTTTCACAGTCATTTCCCTCTGTTTCCTCGGCTGGTCTGAATCTACAGCTTGCAAGCGAGCACATTCTGGGTAATGGCAAGTGCATCCTACTTTGATAGAGCCTTTGCTGTGCATAGGACTCGGAGCGATGATGTATCCGAGTTCACAAGGCATCCAAACTTGTTCGTCAATTTGACTTCAAATCCCTCTCGTGCTTTGCCTTGATTCATATGTTTTTGCAGCCATATTACATCTGCTTTCTTTGCTGGCTTTGTCTTCTGGGAAAGCCTTTGGCACCTTTTACGATCCCCTTTATTTCATTACATCAGACTTCGTATAGTTCGAAAGATTTCCGCATGGATCGCAAGTCGTCGACTCCGAGGAGCTGCGCCATCCGAATCTGACAAAGAAGCCCAAAATCTGTTTGTAGCAGGCGCTAGTGATCGGGCTTTCGGTGTTAGAGCCTCAACCAGTGACCCCTACCTTCGGCGAAGGGGAAATGCTTCCTTAATTTTCGCCCTGACGTTGTTCTTCTTTATGGGTAGCATAACGCAGCTTGTGTCCTCTCTAGTGGTCGGGATAGTCATAGAAAGACTTTCCGACAGTGATCGGGTATTATGCGGTAAGGAGAGACGCACTTTATCCAAAAGACCTCTATTCACGAATTTATAGCATTTGTGATTGCATGGGACTCTATGTCCTTCCAGTCGGCACGACTTATCGGACTGGTTGTACTTGGACTTGACCTAGGTTCGCTGGGTGTGAAGCGGATTGAGAGGATCGCTTTCTGGGCCGTCGTAGGCGTAATTGCAAGTAAGCTCTATCTTACTAATTTTGGAATTTACTTAACCTTTACCTAACCTTTCTCCTTATTACCAGTCCTAGTCATACTTACAAATGCGCTTGAACCTGGCGATATCAAGCAGAGGTGAGAGGGTGCTTTCCGATCTTGATCGTTGCTCTGATTTCTTTGATGTAGTTATCTGGTCACGCAGTCAATGCAACAAGGCAACGGTCAAAATCCTGTGCTGGAGGCCATGGGAATATGCTATCGACAACAGTGAGTGAGATAATCATGCATGTCAAGCAAGCCCGCCCGCTAACCTGTAAGCTGTTGCAGTAAACTGGCACCTTCCTTGCCACTTTCAATAATAACAATACTTCTTGAGGTCTATGTCATCTATAGATTTCTCGACATAATCGCACCGGCCCATTTTCCGCTACGACGCCGACTCGACGCCTTATTTCGAGATTTTCGTATCATTAGAGGCTTTTCGTTGCTGCTTTTCGACTTAATTACGATGGTTCCTGCTAGTGTCAAGACGACTTATGTGGGAGACTCTGTGCCCTTCAGCATTGCAGCCTTGATTGTATTGAGTGCGTATTATCAGCAGGATTCAGATCCCGTGAACTCATTCATTCTCGTTCAGTTGCTTTCAATGATTATCACCCGCCGCTTCGGGTATACGGAGATATTGCGCCGCAAATCGACAACAAGTTATCACAGAGACCTGAATCCCAGCATCTAGTTCGCTACAGGTCACTGATGCCTGCACCACATCCATTTTCAGCAGCGGCGCTCTCTATGGTTGCTAGACAAGCGGAACGTCCCCGTATAGGAGGATATTCTGGGCTCATGACCACTTCAAGTTCGGACGCGACGCTGTTCGGTCGCCCGGTCAGTTTGAGCAGGACTGACGCTCTTTTATATGAGGTACCAAGGACGCCTCCTTTGCCTCCTATACCTACGACAAGACCTACGAAGAAACCAGAGTCGAAGAGGCCTTCACGCTCTCCTTCTAAATCTAGATCACGAGCGGGATCCCACAAGACGAGAACCTCAAGTCGTTCCCGTAAATCGCAGAAGTCTCAGAGGTCGCATCTTGTCCGTCCGATTGTGCCGAAGGCGGAGCTCGCACGACAATTCGAGGACAGTGAGCGTTCAGCCAGTTCGGAAAATACAGGCGTCCTTTTCCCCCGGCCGCACCAGCGTATGCCTAATAGAACTACTTCTCTGCCCCTCCAAATACCACCGCAAGCGGCAGTTCGTTCAAGGCGACCCAGCGCGACAGAATCAATGGTGCAGACACTTGCTTCGGAGAGCGTCCGTTACGGGTCCGACATCCTTCGGCCGGAGTTAGGACATGCCGCTCGGGATAAGATGAAGTCGTCAGCCAGCACACGAACACAGACCCCACGGACGTCGACGCCAAGATCTCATAGAACGCACCATTCGGAGTCTGATGGGTCAATTCCTGAATTTGTGAAGCGTCAATCGGACGATTCATGGATGTCTGACCGTACGATCGATACATACAAGATCTCGCGACTGGTTCCCCCTGTCCCAATGATGCCTACCTTCAACGGTGGCTGGCCAGTTCCTCCATCATCAATTCCAGCTCCAAAGACTAACGTTAGTCAGTACACGCGTCTGGGTCTGCCTTCGGGCCCTCGTAGTTTAAAGCAAACCACGCCTCCTCCTCCTGCGAAAGTATCGACTCCATCGAATCCTGTAGATAACATCCAATTATCCACCACAAGTAGATCTACTAGTGTTGGAGTGATTAAGCGGGTAAGTTCTGTACGCGGACCACGAATGCAATTCCCTCCGCCTCGTAGCAGGGCACATCGGATATGATTTATTATTAGAGGACCAATATTATTTACTTGAAATTAATTTGACAACGCTCCTTTGATATAAACATACATATTCTGGACGTTTTTAAATTTTGTAATGGTAATTGACTTTCATTTTGGGTCTTTGTAACTTTTGTGGTGTAATGATGTTTCGGTTTGGGAAATAGCCTGGAGCGTGGCAGCACTGCTTGAACAAGGACTGCCATAGCCATCGGACGCGCAGTCCCTGCGTCCACGCTCTCCTCTACCCTCATCGACGCTTGTTCCCTCCCACCATGGCGTCTTCGGCTCTTTTGGCGCAGATTCAAGCAGGAAAGGCTCTCAAAAAGACTGCGACGCATGACAGGAGTGCTCCTGTTATTGATGGCACAAAGAAAGGACCGTCTGCAGGCGGTGGGGGGTTCGCAGCACCACCAGTCATGCCATCGGCGTCGAGTGCATCCTCAGCAAGTGCAGGTCCACCTCAACTAGGAGCTCTGTTTGCTGGCGGGGTACCAAAACTAAAGCCTACGCAAAACAGCCAAGGTCGATTATTACTCTTTATCCGATTGTGTCATTGATATTGATTAACATCCTACATAAATGCAGCGAAATCTTTGAATCTTGGGAAACCGCCCTCGATACCAAAGCGCGAGCCATCTTCTAATGGTGTACCGACGCCACCTGCGCCTCCTTCGAGACCTTCGCCGGCGCCCCCTCCACCCGGTCGTCCGCCTCCATCCTCTGCATCAGCACCTCCTCCAGCACCGCCTAGTAGACCTGTACCAACACTGAGTGCTGCACCACCGGCACCTCCTAGTCGACCTGTTCCGTCTCCGAGGCCTTCTTCACCTCCCGTACGCCCAGCAGCTCCTCAGATTCCCAGCCGACTAGTCCCTTCACCGACGGTGGTGCGCACACCACCACCACGTCCTGTACCGGCCTCTCAGATTAGCAGGATAAATGCGGAAGAAGCGGCGACGCTGCGCAAGACCCCATCGCCTCCTCCCCGCCCTTCGTCTGCTGGTCCTCCAAGCCGTTCCGTCCCAGCACCGCCGGCGTTACCTTCAAGACCGCATCATGCACCCCCAGCTCCGCCACCACGCAAAGCAGCTCTATCGACAACTGGGTCAGGCAGACCTGCACCTCCTAAACCTCCGCCTCGACCTGCGTCTGTAGCGTTAGAACTGACGGCGTCAGCACCTGTGACGCCGGCTCGTCCGCCCCCGAAGTTACCTTCTAGAAAACCGGTAAACAGTTCGCCGAGCTTTAGGAGCCCAAGCCCTGCTACGCTTCCTCCGCGACCGCGTGGTCATTCGCACAGTAGTGAGGCGCCTCCGCCTCCTCGCGGTCCTTCACCTGCTGCAAGATTTAACGGACCGTCCTCTGTGCCTCCTCCCCCACCTCCTGGACCGTCTCCTGCTGCGCGCAATGTCCCGCCTCCACCGCCTCCACCTGGTGGTGCACGAAACAGAGTAGCATCTGGTCCCAGTACTTTATCGGTTCCGACGCCGCCAGCGCTTCCACCTGGGCGCCGGTCTCCCTCTCTTGGCAATATTGTCGCCGGAAGTCCGATCCCTAATGGCGGAACCCCGGCTTTTCGATCGAATGCTAAAAGTAAGTGTATTTTAATGTTTTACACGTTACAGATTGCTAAGTACAACTTCATGAAGTTCCTCCACCGCCAGCGGAATCTGGTGCTCACAAGTTCGCAATTACCGGCTTCCCCGTGCCACGCACGATGGAGAAGGGCGAAAAGAAGTACGGGAGTGGGAGACAACGAGGGTGCGACTTCGACCTAGACTCATTGTGATTTTTCTTCTGTTCCTAGCCTAGTGCTGCCGTTCCTCAATATTATTTACTCTGCACTACCGTACTTGATTGTCACTCTGGACTTTATGCGTCTATAAGAATTTATTATACAAAGTTTTTATCCATACAACAAATGCTCGACCGACGTGGCGAAGTGTGGGGGGGGGGGGGGGTTTT